>NC_056749.1:48593111-48698111 GCF_019279795.1 Protopterus annectens
AGACCTATGAACTTGTCAGCTGTGTTGGTACTGTGTCTGTAATGGAATGAGTATAAGGCCAGAGCGTTATACTTGTCAGCTGTGTTGGTACTGTGTCTGTAATAGAATGAGTATAAGGCCAGAGCATTACACTTGTCAGCTGTGTTGGTACTGTGTCTGTAATAGAATGAGTATAAGGCCAGAGTGTTACACTTGTCAGCTGTGTTGGTACTGTGTCTGTAATGGAATGAGTATAAGGCCAGAGCTTTATACTTGTCAGCTGTGTTGGTACTGTGTCTGTAATGGAATGAGTATAAGGCCAGAGCGTTACACTTGTCAGCTGTGTTGGTACTGTGTCTGTAATGAAATGAGTATAAGGTCAGCGTGTTTCACTTGTCAGCTGTGTTGGTACTGTGTCTCTAATGGAATGAGTATAAGGCCAGAGCGTTACACTTGTCAGCTGTGTTGGTACTGTGTCTGTAATGAAATGAGTATAAGGTCAGCGTGTTTCACTTGTCAGCTGTGTTGGTACTGTGTCTGTAATAGAATGAGTATAAGGCCAGAGCTTTATACTTGTCAGCTGTGTTGGTACTGTGTCTGTAATGGAATGAGTATAAGGCCAGAGCGTTACACTTGTCAGCTGTGTTGGTACTGTGTCTGTAATGGAATGAGTATAAGGCCAGAGCATTACACTTGTCAGCTGTGTTGGTACTGTGTCTGTAATGGAATGAGTATAAGGCCAGAGCGTTACACTTGTCAGCTGTGTTGGTACTGTGTCTGTAATGGAATGAGTATAAGGCCAGAGCGTTACACTTGTCAGCTGTGTTGGTACTGTGTCTGTAATGGAATGAGTATAAGGCCAGAGCGTTACACTTGTCAGCTGTGTTGGTACTGTGTCTGTAATGGAATGAGTATAAGGCCAGAGCTTTATACTCGTCAGCTGTGTTGGTACTGTGTCTGTAATGGAATGAGTATAAGGCCAGAGCGTTACACTTGTCAGCTGTGTTGGTACTGTGTCTGTAATGGAATGAGTATAAGGCCAGAGCGTTACACTTGTCAGCTGTGTTGGTACTGTGTCTCTAATGGAATGAGTATGAAAATCAATCTCTGTTAGGAATCCCCTTCCACAACGGCCACACCAACTCCCAATCCTATCTCAATGGCATCTCTATTGCATCTTCACCCTACCAAGACAAAACAATATCCCCCAAAGTAGTCCATCTCACACTTCACTACCCTAAAACGCCAACTAACAAAACTTACCTCAAACTACTACTTAAACTGCAAAGATTTTTACTTTACCTGAAAAATCGAATAATCATTGCTGGTGATATCCATCCTAACCCAGGTCCCACCACAATATCTGACTCTAACCCCACTAACTTAACGAAAATCTACAGACTCCTTCTAATACTACATCTGAACCTAAGAAGCATTAACAATAAAATTCACACCCTACATGCCATGATAGCTACTCACTCTCCTGACATTATGTGTCTAACTGAGACATGGCTAAAACCCACCACTAAGGATCAAGAGATCCTTCCACCCGAGTATAATATCTACAGAGCTGATCGTGCTAAGAAAAAGGGGAGGAATAGCTGTAATGTTTAGAAATACCCTGAATATCCTTAAGAATCCATTACAACCCCTACAATCTCCAAAGTAGAACTAATTGCCCTAAAATATGCCTAAATGCTCAAAATGCCTCAACCTCATTGTTACCTATATCCCACCTGGGAAGAACACAGACAACCTTGAGCAAACCCTGTGCTGGTTAGCCACCAACTACCCTCAAGAAACCATAGTACTTGGAGCGTTAATATTGATTGGTCTCTCTGTTCTACCCATACAACCCCACAACCCATCAACCTACATGGTTTTTCCCAACATATCCTATTCCCTACCAGAATTGGCAATACTCTCCAAAAGAAAGTACCATAGACTGGATCCTTACCAATAGAGACTCAAACAATTATACTACAGGCACCCTTCCCAATGACCTCAGTGACCACCTTATAACTTATATTCTTAAACATAAATGCCCTACTTCCATCCCCGTATATAGACTAATCAGAAACAAAAGAATTTTATCCCACAACTATTTCTTGCTGACCTAAAATCCTGCAACTGGACCATATTAAGAACCCTACCCTCCAAGAGAGTGTGTCCCACTTTAACGACACATTCCTTAAGATACTTGACTCACATGCCCCACACAGACAAATTAGATCCAAAATGCATATAGCACCTTGGCTTTCTAGAGAAACTAAAACCAAAATTAAACTCCGTAACCAAGCCTGGGAGAGATGGAGAGCCACAAAACCCCCAAGAACGTACTAAATTTTTACAACTAAGAAACACTACCAAAACAGCCATTATCCAAGACAAAAACAATACTTCTGATCTCCAGCATAAACACCAGAACAACCCAAAGAAATTCTGGGCAGGTTTTAACAACCTCCTGCACCCTGGTAAAACTACTACCCCAACCCCCGAGAAACTCATTGAGAAAGAACAGGAAGTAGTAGCCAAAACCTTTAACTCCTTCTTCACGAGACAATCCAAACTCTATCCAGTCAATTAACCTCCTCCCCATCTGCCTCACAACCCCATGATGATGCCCCTACCCGTTCACTTTAAAGCCAGTCTCCTCATCCTACATACGTATCCTCTTAAAAAAGCTCAAACCAACGACACTAGCAGCTGATCACCTCCCAGCAGAATTCTTACAAATTGCGTCTGATGTCATTGCTTACCCCATATCAATCCTTATCAACAGAACCATTTCTGAAGCTAGTATCCCCTCTATTTGGAAGATTTCTTATATTATTCCGCTTCACAAAGGAGGTTCCTCCACGGAAATCTCAAACTATAGACCAATAGCTATACTGTCCCCAATAGCAAAAATTATGGAAAGATGCATTCACAAACAACTTCTTAACTACCTCACCTGTAATCATCTCTTGTCTAACTCCCAACACGGCTTTCGTCCCCACCATAGTACTACCACTGCCCTTCTTTCCTTTGTCGACTCCATTAATAACAATCGCAATAGCAAACTAATATCCTCTGCCCTCTTTCTTGACCTATCAAAAGCATTCGACATGGTCAATCATCAGCTCCTTCTGTCAACCCTTGCGACCCTACATCTGGACACCCCAGCACTAACCTGGTTCAATGCTTACCTCTCTGATAGGCAACAAGCTGTCCTGTGGCAAAACAGACTATCAGGCCTGCTCCCTAACACCATTGGTGTTCCTCAGGGCTCAATTTTGGGTCCACTTCTGTTTTCTATCTTCATTAATGACCTTCACTCAGTCATCCCTCAATCCACCTGCATCCAATATGCCGATGACTCCACCTTGATCTGCTCTGATGTCTCCCTCCTGAATCTCCAGTCCACCACTCAACTCTGTTTCTCTCAAGTAGAAAAATGGTTCACTGACCGGCAACTCCTACTCAACCCAACAAAACTAAACTACTATTATTTTTCCCAACGTCTTCTCAACCCTAGGAAAGAACTCCCAAGTAATAATAATACAACCTTCCATGTTAAATCCAATAATGGGACTATCATAACCCTGTCACCAGTACCAAATTACTAGGTGTAACTATTGATCATAAGCTCAAATTTGACATTCACATTACCCAAACCGTTAAATCTGTTAACAAAAAACTTGGATCCATGTACCGAATAAAAAACTTTTTAACTCTAATGCCAAACTAACCATTGCCGCACATCTCCTCTCTACCCTCCTCTATGCCTCCCCAGTCTTTTCTTTCCTCAATAAACATGAACTTAATATGCTCTCCTGGCCTATAACCACATTGCTAGATTCATAACAGGTTCCCATATCGCACCCACCATTGTCTTAATCTGAGAAAACTTGGTTGGTTGGAACTACCCAACCTTCTCAAACTTAATCAACTCACGGAAGCCTGTAAAATAATTAATCAACCAGATAGAACTCCCTCACTGTGTAGTATACTGACCCCATACACAAACCTAACTAGTCTGCGATCATCCAACAGCACCCAGATCCTAACTATTAAAGCTAATAACTCGGGCGGTGATGCCCTCTTTGCCAACTCCATTGGCAAGCCATGGAACTCCCTGCCAAACTACCTGAGAACTATAACCTGCACAATAAGTTCAAAATCGACCTGAAAGAATATCTCAAGACACAATGGCTATGCCCATGTCTTGAACCTGACTAACTTCTCATATCAAATCCATCTAGGCCCCTTCCTCTGGACCATGTCCCCTTCCATATCTTTAAAATTCACACAACCCCAATGGAAGCGGGTGACTCTTGAACTAGTCTACACACTATTATATATAAAACCTCACAGCTATGTATTACCTGCTGATTTGTATCTTACCTGATGAGCTATTTCTCTCATATTACAGCTACGATAAATTTATTTCCCTTATTGTATATGTGACAGGTCCCCTTATCAATAACTTGTATTTTTTTCAAACCATGTATCTTGTATAACTTGTACTCTCAACTTGTGTCTAACCATTTTGTCTGGAGCTTTTCTCCTCGGGCCTCTACTGAAAAAGGATATGTATCCAGCTAGACTAGCCCGGTTAACAAATGTAAAATAAAATAAATAAATAAATAAATAAGGCCAGAGCTTTATACTTGTCAGCTGTGTTGGTACTGTGTCTGTAATGGAGTGAGTATAAGGCCAGAGCTTTATACTTGTCAGCTGTGTTGGTACTGTGTCTGTAATGGAATGAGTATAAGGCCAGAGCATTACACTTGTCAGCTGTGCTGGTACTGTGTCTGTAATGGAATAAGTATAAGGTCAGAGCGTTACACTTGTCAGCTGTGTTGGTACTGTGTCTATAATGGAATGAGTATAAGACCAGAGCTTTATACTTGTCAGCTGTGTTGGTACTGTGTCTCTAATGGAATGAGTATAAGGCCAGAGCTTTATACTTGTCAGCTGTGTTGGTACTGTGTCTGTAATGGAATGAGTATAAGGTCAGAGCGTTACACTTGTCAGCTGTGTTGGTACTGTGTCTGTAATGGAATGAGTATAAGGCCAGAGCTTTATACTTGTCAGCTGTGTTGGTACTGTGTCTCTAATGGAATGAGTATAAGGCCAGAGCTTTATACTCGTCAGCTGTGTTGGTACTGTGTCTCTAATGGAATGAGTATAAGGCCAGAGCGTTACACTTGTCAGCTGTGTTGGTACTGTGTCTCTAATGGAATGAGTATAAGGCCAGAGCGTTACACTTGTCAGCTGTGTTGGTACTGTGTCTGTAATGGAATGAGTATAAGGTCAGAGCATTACACTTGTCAGCTGTGTTGGTACTGTGTCTCTAATGGAATGAGTATAAGGCCAGAGCTTTATACTTGTCAGCTGTGTTGGTACTGTGTCTCTAATGGAATGAGTATAAGGCCAGAGCGTTACACTTGTCAGCTGTGTTGGTACTGTGTCTGTAATGGAATGAGTATAAAGCCAGAGCTTTATACTTGTCAGCTGTGTTGGTACTCTGGAATGAGTATAAGGTCAGAGCGTTACACTTGTCAGCTGTGTTGGTACTCTGTCTGTAATGGAATGAGTATAAGTCCAGAGCGTTACAGTTGTCAGCTGTGTTGGCACTGTGTCTGTAATGGAGTGAGTATAAGGCCAGAGTTTTTTACTTGTCAGCTGTGTTGGTACTGTGTCTGTAATAGAATGAGTATAAGGCCAGAGCGTTACACATGTTAGCTGTTTTGGTAATGTGTCTGTAATGGAATGAGTATAAGGCCAGAGCATTACACTTGTCAGCTGTGTTGGTACTGTGTCTGTAATAGAGTGAGTATAAGGCCAGAGCGTTACACTTGTCAGCTGTGTTGGTACTGTGTCTGTAATGGAATGAGTATAAGGCCAGAGCGTTACACTTGTCAGCTGTGTTGGTACTGTGTCTCTAATGGAATGAGTATAAGGTCAGAGTGTTATACTTGTCAGCTGTGTTGGTACTGTGTCTGTAATGGAATGAGTATAAGGCCAGAGCATTACACTTGTCAGCTGTGTTGGTACTGTGTCTGTAATGGAATGAGTATAAGACCAGAGCATTACACTTGTCAGCTGTGTTGGTACTGTGTCTGTAATGGAGTGAGTATAAGGCCAGAGTGTTACACTTGTCAGCTGTGTTGGTACTGTGTCTGTAATGGAATGAGTATAAGGCCAGAGCTTTATACTTGTCAGCTGTGTTGGTACTGTGTCTCTAATGGAATGAGTATAAGGTCAGAGCATTACACTTGTCAGCTGTGTTGGTACTGTGTCTGTAATGGAATGAGTATAAGGCCAGAGCGTTACACTTGTCAGCTGTGTTGGTACTGTGTCTGTAACGGAATGAGTATAAGGCCAGAGCTTTATACTTGTCAGCTGTGTTGGTATTGTGCCTGTAATGGAATGAGTATAAGGTCAGAGCATCACACTTGTCAGCTGTGTTGGTACTGTGTCTCTAATGGAATGAGTATAAGGCCAGAGCTTTATACTTGTCAACTGTGTAAGTACTCTGTCTGTAATAGAATGAGTATAAGGCCAGAGCGTTACACTTGTCAGCTGTGTTGGTACTGTGTCTGTAATGGAATGAGTATAAGGCCAGAGCATTACACTTGTCAGCTGTGTTGGTACTGTGTCTGTAATGGAATGAGTATAAGGCCAGAGCATTACACTTGTCAGCTGTGTTGGTACTGTGTCTGTAATGGAATGAGTATAAGGCCAGAGCTTTATACTTGTCAGCTGTGTTGGTACTGTGTCTGTAATGGAGTGAGTATAAGGGCAGAGCGTTACACTTGTCAGCTGTGTTGGTACTGTGTCTGTAATGGAATGAGTATAAGGTCAGAGCGTTACACTTGTCAGCTGTGTTGGTACTGTGTCTCTAATGGAATGAGTATAAGGCCAGAGCGTTACACTTGTCAGCTGTGTTGGTACTGTGTCTCTAATGGAATGAGTATAAGACCAGAGCATTACACTTGTCAGCTGTGTTGGTACTGTGTCTGTAATGAAATGAGTATAAGGCCAGAGCGTTACACTTGTCAGCTGTGTTGGTACTGTGTCTGTAATGGAATGAGTATAAGGCCAGAGCGTTACACTTGTCAGCTGTGTTGGTACTGTGTCTCTAATGGAATGAGTATAAGGCCAGAGCTTTATACTTGTCAGCTGTGTTGGTACTGTGTCTGTAATAGAATGAGTATAAGGCCAGAGCGTTACACTTGTCAGCTGTGTTGGTACTGTGTCTGTAATAGAATGAGTATAAGGCCAGAGCATTACACTTGTCAGCTGTGTTGGTACTGTGTCTGTAATGGAATGAGTATAAGGCCAGAGCATTATACTTGTCAGCTGTGTTGGTACTGTGTCTCTAATGGGATGAGAATAAGGCCAGAGCTTTATACTTGTCAGCTGTGTTGGTACTGTGTCTGTAATGGAATGAGTATAAGGCCAGAGCATTACACTTGTCAGCTGCGTTAGTACTGTGTCTGTAATGGAATGATTATAAAGCCAGAGCATTACACTTGTCAGCTGTGTTGGATAATATAATGCTATCGTATCCATAAATTCCTGTTTGATTTTACAACAGGATGTAAATGTTTTCCAATCAATTTGGGGTCTGAAATGCCCTGTCATGCTACGCCATAATTGATTATCCCCAGTGCTGCATTGGCAGTGGAGAGAACATCACTGATTCTAAAAGAGTGTGTGCATGCAGGAGTGATTAAATACATATAGTAAGGCCTCATGACATGTATGTAGTGTACTCTCCCATTTCCAAACAAATTCAATAACACCCCAGATGATTCAACAACATATGCAGTACATGTGGGTTGGGGGGGGTGCTGTCTAGAGAAGTTACCATAAACATTGAGTTCCTACATGGTTGGTGGATACAGTTCACCAGTGTGTACTTTACTTATAACAGTGCTATCTGTCCCACCCAGAACTAACCACACAATCCACACTAGAACACTCACAGCACTTTGTAAAAAAACTTAGTCTAACGGCATGTTTTATGTGTTAAGTAATATCCATAATGCACATCCCCACCAAAAACCAACATAATACAAGCAGTGCTGTGTCAGTCTTGTTCTAATTTACACACAGCAAAAGACCTCAGAAAGCTGCCCTGTCTTTAGGTATTAGGCTGAACACTCACTCCTTGGCATACAGGTACGTTTTGAGTGTAGCCCGCAACCTCATTTACCCCCCCCCCCATTTACCCTGCCATGACAGTAGACTCACTGTTAAGGTAACTTTCCCCATGATATTGGCTGCATTGCTGTATCTTGGAATAGCAACATGAGCAAATACTCCAGTAGCAGTGACTCAAGGCTATCAAATAGCAAAAAAAGAAACACCAGACCTGCTGAAATTTAAACAACTTCAAAACCAGGTAAAAAAATTACTTATTAAAGGAAAAAAAGCATTCAGACTGGCCATAAGTTAAGCCCAAAAACATTCTGGAACTCTGTTACATCACTACTAAATCCAAGCACTAAAAGCAGCCCATGTCTACATCCTGACAAAACACCTCAAGATTGACATTTTCTTCAATTCTCATTTTGACACCATAGCATATATCACTGCTACTTTTCCCCAAGCTCATAGCAGCCCAAACCCAACTACTCCATCAAAATTAACTTCTTGCTGCCCCTCAACCACACCGTCCCACTCCCCTCACAACCCCTCTAACCACTCTACACTCATGTTCACGTTTAAAGCTATTCCAACCACAACAATAAAAGAATGTACTTCTCAAGCTCAAACCTTGCTCTAGCACTCCTGACAACCTACCTACACAATTCCAAAAGAAAGCAGCCAAAGCTATTGCCATACTTCTAAATACATCCATTCAGAAATCCTATGTCCCCAAAATCTGGAAAGTTTGCATTTATTCTTCCTCTCCATAAAGGTTGCAATGATGCTGATGTCCCTAACTTCAGACCAATAGCCATTTTCTCACCCATCTCAAAGATCTTGGAAAAATGCATACATACTCAAGTTCTAAACTTTCTTATTCACAATCAAATCCTATCTCTCACACAACACAGATTCAGGCCAGATCACAGCACTGAACTGCCCTCATACCTTTTATGGATACAATTAACAGAACACGAGACTCTGGTAAAATTGTCTCCTCCCAATTCCTAGATCTGTCTAAAGCGTCTCCCATCCTTCACTTCTAACCCAGCTCTCTAAGATTGGCCTTTCCCCTTCCTCTGTTAACTGCTTCTCAAGCTACTTAGAAGACAGGCTACAGGCTGCTAAATGCCAAGATTCCCTCTCTCTATATCTTAACACCTGTACTGGAGTTCCCCAGCCTCTGTACTAGGACCCCTCTTATTCATTAACAGTTGCCATTCTTCACTAGGCCAAGCTTCACACATTCACTATGTAGATAACTTTACTATTAATTGCTCAGCTGATCCCATTTCAGAACTACAACAAATAACTCAACTGACCTTTACCTCAGCTGAGACCTGGGTGTATAATAATCATTTATCTCTTAACTCCATTAAGCAAAGCTCAATTCACTCTACTTTCTCAAAGTAATTGTCTTATAGAGGTTGTTTCCATAAAAATATTAGGAATAATAATAGACGAACCTTTGAAATGTAACCTGCACATACACCATAGGATCAGCAAAATTCGCCAAATGCTAGGAGTCCTCTATAGGCATAAACACTTCCTTAACCCCTGCACAAAACAAGCTCTCGCTACCACTTACCTATTACCCTCTCACTTACATGGTGATCTACCTACTTACTAACCTTCAGTCCTCCATAAACACTAAATTTGAGACATGCTATCAGAAAATTGCCAAATTCGCTACTAATGCTAACCACTTACCCCCCACTATACCGCTCTTCACTCTCTGAACTGGCTTGACCTTCCTCACTACCTGTCCTACCTGCAACTAACTGCACACAAACTAATCTTTAAACCATCTGACTGCCCTGCTCTCAGCCCAGTTTCCAGTTTCTGCCATCCAAGTATAGAGCTCGGGCCAGAGAATCAGCGCCTTGTGACAGTACAAAAACCTAACCTGCCAGCTGGCCAGCTTCTATAGTCCTGCTGAGTAGCCAAAGCATGGAGTACCCTACCACTAACTGTCAGGGCTACTCAAAATCCTGCCACTTTCAAAATGTCTCTAAGAGACTACCTATCTTCTACCTGGAAATGCACCTGCACCATGTTTCCTCCTTTCACACCCTAACCCCCACTGCTGATTACTGATGTTTAACCTTTAATAGGTATTAATATCAAGTGGGAGCCATACCGTTCCTACAGTCAGAAACAGCTAGGAAATGTCTATTTTTGTCCATTTATTATTATACCTGTAACATATCCGATTATTAAATATGCTACGTTTGCTGTATATACTCTCGAATTGTACTCATTGCATTGCATTCACTCTATGTATATACTATGTGTACTTGCTATTCTTGGAGCTTTTTTCCCCAGGTCTCCACTGAAAATGGGCTCATTACAGCCCAGTGGACTACCCTGGCAAGGCTCAAATTCTAAACCTACCACCCTAGAACACCAAAAAGGAAAAAAACTAAGGGTAATGCTGCTCAATGCCAGAAGTCTCAATCTCAAGATGCACGCACTCGAGGCCCTTCTCAATATGGAGAACATCGATGTCTGTGCTGTGACAGAAACCTGGTTCAAGGCTCCTGAGAGCACCCCAGCACTAACAGGTTTCTCCTCATATCATACGTTCCGGCCCCAAAATCCGGACAACACCAAGAAAGGAGGGGGGGTGTCCATATTCATAAAGGACACCCACACCTCAAGGTTGGTGGCAACGCTTGATGCATCGGAGACCATCCAGGTGCAATTAACCATAGGCAAGACTGCTCTGCAATTTGTAGCATGTTACAGGCCACCCTCTCAAACTCAGGAACCTTACATGGCCTTCCTGAAAACATTGGAGGGGATAAATGTATCTCCAAACACCATCATACTAGGTGACTTCAACTACCCTAATATAGACTGGGAACACTACTCAAGCCCGAACACTCTAACCCAAAGATTCCTGGAGTTCATAAACTCAAATGCCATGGAACAACTAGTCACCATCCCCACAAGAGGTGAAAACATACTTGATCTCATCATCACGAACATGGGATCAAAATGTTCAACACCGAAGTATACCCCTCACTGGTGAGATCAGATCATAAACTAATCTCGCTGGAGGTCCTCATCCCGCCCCACCTGAAACAAAAAGACCACAGTGAAAAACTTCTCAAAAGCCGATTTCACACTTCTAAAAACTAGTGTGGTCTCCTTTAAGGCCCCTGAGCCAGTGGTAAACATTACTCAAACCGCTGAATCACTTACAAATGCCTTCTACCAGCACCTACAGGACTGCATGGATCAGGCAATCCCAAACAAAACTAAGACTCTCTGTACCAAAGGCAAGCGTCCAGTCTGGTGGACCCCAGCCATAAACAAGCTCTACAACAAAGGAGGAAGCTACTACAAGATAGAGCAAAATCCTTGAAAGGTAAGACACCTTTGATCATTATAAGTAAAAAACTAAGAGCTCTCATAAAATCATCCAAGGCAAATTTTGAGAGAAAAATCGCCAAGGACTCTAAAGACAATCATAAGGCCTTCTTTAGCTATGTTAGAAACCTAGGAGGAAACTCCCAGATATGCTCAGAATTAGTTCAAAATGATGTGAAAATTACTGAACCTACACACATTGCTAACATACTGGCTGACAGGTTCAGTGCAAACTTCTCCCCCCCCTCCCCCCAAAAGGAGAGATATCTATTCCAGAGGATTGTAGCCCCCAAACATCTCCAATGCCCAGGTGCGAACTGCCCTCACTAAGGCAAAAACACAGCATCCATGGGACGGATGGTGTCCCCGGCTGTGTGCTTCATGAACTCAACGAGGAATTAAACCCACAGTTAGGACAGCTGTTTAATCTTAGCCTCACCTCAGGATACGTACCCAAGGAGTGGCGCGGCGACTGTGGACCCACTTCATAAGGCGGTGCCTCCACAGACCCTGGAAATTACCGCCCCATTAGCTTGACAAGCCTTATCTGCAAAGCCATGGAGAGGATCATAATGGAACTCATAAATAAAGACATAGGGAACTTGCAGACTTTGGATCCAACCCAGTTTGGCTTTGTCAAAGGCAGATCCTGCCTCTTAAACTTGGTTGACTTTTTGAGACAGTCACCAAGGCCATTGATGAGGAAAGGCAGTCCATACAGCCTACCTCGACCTGGCAAAGGCCTTCGACACAATACCCCACTCAGGTATCATCGAAAAACTCATCAGCTTGAATGTAAACCCATACATCACAAGATGGGTTGCAAACTGGCTAAGCGACAGAACCCACAGGGTCAGAGTTGCTGGAGCCATGTCAGACTCAAAGCCTGTCACAAGTGGTGTCCCACAGGGCTCAGTCCTGGGTCCACTCTTGTTCGGCATCTACTTTTCTGAAGTACAAGCAAACACAGGAGGGTTATGGCTGACAAAGTTTGCAGATGACTGCAAACTAGGCGCCATAGTCGAAAACACATCTGATACAGATATCCTCCAGAAGGGCCTCACAGAAATGGATAACTGGTGCCAGAGCCATGGCCGGAAGTTAAACGCCAAAAATGCATAGTCATACCCTTCGGGAAAAACAAGGTTACCTAGCTACCATATAGGTGACAACCGACTGAGGACAGAAAAAGTCATCAGGGATCTGGGGACCCAAGTTGACAGTAGTCTTCGTTTGACACTCATGTTGCTAAAGTAGTTAGGAAAACCTTCTATATCGCCCACCTGATCATGAAGGGATTCACATCTAGATCAAGGGAGGTCATCGTCCCCTGTACTCATCACTCATTAGACCTATGATTGAGTACAATGCCCGTTCGGAATGTATCTGACCAGACACCTGATGCAGCTTGAAAGGCCCCAAAGTTCCTCACCAAAAGGATAAAGGGTCTCAAAATATGTCTTATGCTGCCCGACTGAAAGAACTCCAGCTTTATTCAGTCTCATACCGCTTGCTCAGAGGTGACCTGTGCCTGACATATAAGGCCATGTCAAACCCAGATTTGATGAATATGCTTCACCTCAAAAAATCTAGATCCTCAGAACCACAAGGCGGAGACTTAAACCTTGACACGGTTATAAATAGAACGTGCTGGAGGGACAGATTCATCACCCAGAGACTCCCTATGCTGTGGAACAAAATCCCGGTACATGTGAGGCAGAGCACCTCGCTGGCCTTGTTCAAGAGGAATCTTGACCAATGGATGGGAGATCGCAGATATACCCCAGGGATTACTTCAGTGTCACTGCTTGACAGAGGCACAGAAAAATGATAGGCATAGTTTTTATTCAAACTAAAGGGGTGGCGAAAGCCACATAACTATGGGCTAGGCTTATAAATGCCCTTGGGCAGATAGCCTAGTATGAACCTATGAACCTATGAACCTATGGTAAAGAAATGCAAATAAATAAAGAAATAAATGTAACACCACAACAGTAAAGGAGCATCCGGAGTTAACAATACCATTCCTCACACATTTACCTTTCAAGGACAGTCCCTTCCTGCTTACCTCCCATACTTACACTAAAATTAATTCACGTTTGCTTTTCTCCTCTGTTAATGATATTTTCTCATTGTTTCGCTGTCTTCTAGATGTTGTCCATGCTGTGATGGCTCTACATTTGTGAATTAGATTAATTCACGTTTGCTTTTCTCCTCTGTTAATGATATTTTCTCATTGTTTCGCTGTCTTCTAGACGTTGTCCATGCTGTGATGACTCTACATTTGTGAATTAGATTAATTCACGTTTGCTTTTCTCCTCTGTTAATGATATTTTCTCATTGTTTCGCTGTCTTCTAGACATTGTCCATGCTGTGATGACTCTACATTTGTGAATTAGATTAATTCACGTTTGCTTTTCTCCTCTGTTAATGATATTTTCTCATTGTTTCGCTGTCTTCTAGACGTTGTCCATGCTGTGATGACTCTACATTTGTGAATTAGTTCTCTTTCATTTTGTTTGTGAATTTCTTTAACCAGGCTGCACCTTCAGATGGTCTGTTATGGTCAGTGTACTACCCCGGTAACAAACTAAATAAAAAATGCCTATATTGACCACCTGGAGAGGGTCCTTGTGCAGCTTCAAGATTCATACCATTCTTTGCCTTTGCCTTCACCACTTCAGCTACGTCCACTTAGAAAGGCAATCAGAGTGCTTACTGCTCTCTCTGTGGGTAGTGTGTGGAAACTGGAGGATAATACCCATCCTGTCCCCCATCCTGACATTGTACATCCTCCTCCCGTGTTTGTTTACAAATTCTCCCCATTAGCAATGTCTTCTCTTTGTTTGTATGTCTAGAATCCCATTATAAACTCCTCTCCAGGTGTATCACCACCTTGCCCTGTTAGTCTTTGTCTGTGTTTTCTGTTTGTTCACTTGTTTGTGTGTCCTGCTTTCAGACTTCTACTTTCCTTGCACCCCTAAGTTGCCCTTACATCATTTGGCATCTTCCCTTTTCCAAAAACACCCTTCCTTCCCGTCCGCACTCCCATTTTTACCTCCCATTACCTTGGGCATGTAACTGTGCTGTACCCCTACTGTACCCCTACTGTGCCCCTACTGTACCCCTACTGTGCCCCTACTGTGCCCCTACTGTACCCCTACTGTGCCCCTACTGTACCCCTACTGTGCCCCTACTGTGCCCCTACTGTGCCCCTACTGTACCCCTACTGTGCCCCTACTGTACCCCTACTGTGCCCCTACTGTGCCCCTACTGTGCCCCTACTGTGCCCCTACTGTACCCCTACTGTGCCCCTACTGTACCCCTACTGTGCCCCTACTGTGCCCCTACTGTGCCCCTACTGTACCCCTACTGTGCCCCTACTGTACCCCTACTGTACCCCTACTGTGCCCCTACTGTACCCCTACTGTGCCCCTACTGTACCCCTACTGTACCCCTACTGTGCCCCTACTGTGCCCCTACTGTACCCCTACTGTACCCCTACTTTACCCCTACTCCTACTTTCCTCTGTACTCATTTCTCTCCTTTTAAAGTAATAAAAATCAACATAAGTGTTGCTGGTGGCCATTTATTGTGCCATCCGTCCACTCTCTTGGCATTGCTATGAAATGTACATGCACTTGCTTGGGCTTGTACCTGCTATTGTCTCTCTGTGTCTCTTTGCATTATTCCTGGTTACAGTTGAGGCTGCAGGAAACTCTCTCCATCTCTCAGCTATACCTGACATTTCCATGAGTGATCATTTAATAAGAAACAGCTTGGGCTGTGAACCTCCACCTAGCTCATTGATATTTACCTTCAGGCTGCATTGTGCTACAAGGTATACCTATGGTAGCCTCAGCTCAGTTGTGGTTTCTGAATCCCAGAAATAGTGCTTTGTCTGTTTTTTGGCCTATGGCATAGATAAAATGGTTCAAATGGATCAGATCTCTTACATAGGTGACAGTAAGAAATAAATACACAAACTCTCTCACTCTCTTTAGTCAAAACAGAAAATGTTTAAAAAGAAACTGACATGGCAAGTATCCAAAATGGGCTGGCATTGCATCTTCTTTGTCAGACTTTGTTTCCAGGTGTGTCTTAAATCCTTTGAAAATGTAGCTTCTTGTTACATCCTAAATGATGTCTTCTGTGTATAATCCCTCCTCCAGCCAAAAACTGCCTAAAGGTTTACTCACATTCCTGAACTACTTATCAGAATGACCCCCATTACAAAGGTCATTGAAAACCGGAATTTCATCTTAAACACTTAAGACCAAAAGTGACTTCCACTCAACCACTCTATGTAACTTTTTCAGATTTCAGAATAGATTAATGGAAAACCTTTCCAGTGTGTGCATAAAAGTAAACATTTGAAGAATGTTGACTAACTCAGCCTTCAAACCACTATGCCCTGTTTTTTCTTTTTTTTTTTTTTGTTTTTGTTTTGGAATCATCATATGGCGTTTAAGCTCAGAATTATCTGTATTACAGTCATTAACACACAGGACATTTTTAACAATTTTACAATTGTAATTGTTCTGATCTTCAGTCTACTGCATTACCTAATAGTTGTCGGTCAGTAGTTTTTACCTATTTGAACCTTGGTGCTTGTCTTTGCTGACTAACAATAATTGCTGTCTCATATAATAAGTGCATTTGACTTAAATATTATACATATATCTGTCTTGAATATTATTTTTAATAGCTGTGCATATCCCTGATTTTGTCTCATATTTTTGCCCTCAATAAAACTTTTGATTTCCTGATAAATTACTGAGAGTAGTCTTTCAAATGTGGCCATACATTACAGCTTCGTACTTATTACTTAGATATGTATGTTGATGCAAAACCTGTTGTTTTATTAACTTCTTCATTAAATGAGAGGAATATTTAAAAATTCACCATAATTTAGGGCCTTTATCCACCCATTAATCATGGCTTTGTCTAGAACTCTAGAGTAAAGAAATTGAGAGGTATGACTTATGGTTAAATAATAAATTTTCTGTTAATTTTCTTTTTTTTTTTTTTGTTCACCCTCCCTGTAGCTGCCAGCAGTTCCTCCCCTCATTTACTGGGTCTACCAGACCTGCCTTCGGCCCCCCCAGGCTTAAACTGACCCACATATGGGACAGGTGTGGAGATCGAGGTTGCTGATGGCCAGGGAATGTGACCTAGCCCCAGCAATTTGTGTATGTGAGCATCCAAATGTGCGCAACCTCCCAACCAAGCAATATACCACTTGCACTGTGGGCCCTGCCCAGCTGTTACCATCACTAACTGCCTCCCTTACCCTATGATGGGTGAGCCAGCGTTGGACCATCATTCCATCTTCCCCCATCCAATCCCCCCAGCATACCTGCCACTACTTGAATATGGGTCATCTGAAGTGCAGTAAGGACTTTATCAGTCTGCACCCCAAGGCTATTTTCAGTTACTTCTTGTAACATTCTGGCCATTGTGTCAGACTAGCTGGCACCATTTTTAGTCAGGTTTACAAACAAAGAAATGCACAAACAAATAATTAAATAAAATAATCACTACTAAAATGTTATCTTCCCCCAGCATCGCAGTCACTGTACAATTATGGTTTCTATACAAGCCTCAATCCCATTGTAGTGAACATTTCATATGCTTGATGTCATTTGCATTATATCTACAACAAATATATGTTTTTTAAATTTGGTATATACATTGAAACGCTGAGCAACAAAACCCCAATTAACAGAAACTCCAAAAAATAATGACCAGAACACAGAAGGCTGAAAAATTACCCCTGTGTTTTCTGCAGGGGAGCAAGTCCTCCTTGCACTGTCCTATGTCCCATATTTTGTCTTAAAATGGCATTGCATATTTAGATTTGTTTGTTTATATTGTATTTATATATTGGATATTGTATATTTATATATGTGTATATTGTATATTTATATACTGTATATTTATATATTGTTATATAGTATTAAATAGCCATAAACAATACCCAGCCATAAACAAACTATACAATAGAAGGAGGAAGCTACTACATGATTGAGCAAATTCCCAAAAAGGGAAGGCATCTCTGATCAGTATTAGCAAAAAACTACGGGCACTCATAAAATCGTCTAAGGCCAGCTTCGAGAGAAAAATTGCACAGGACACTAAGGATAATCACAAGACTTTCTTTAGTTATGTTAGAAACCTGGGTGGGAATTCCCAGATATGCTCATAATTAGTCCAAAATGACAAAAAATACACTGAACCCACAGACATTGCCAACATCCTAGCTGACAGGTTCAGCGCAAACTCCCCGCCCCCCTTCCCCAGCAAAAGGGCAAATATCTATCCCAGCAGAGTGCTGCCCCCCTGACATCTCAGATGCTCAGGTAAGAGCCGCCCTCTCCAAAGCAAAAAACACAGCATCAGTGGGACCAGATGGTGTCCCAGGCTGCATCCTACATGAACTCCAAGAAGAACTAAACCCAAACATAAAACTACTGTTAAGTCTCAGCCTTACTACAGGATATGTACCCAAAGAGTGGCATACAGCAACAGTGGTCCCTCTCCACAAAGGTGGTGCCTCAACAGATCCTGGAAACTATCACCCCATAAGTCTGACTAGCTTGGTCTGCAAAGCTATGGAAAGGATCATCATGGACCTCATAAATAAAGATATTGGGGACCTACAGACACTGGATCCTACCCAGTTCGGCTTTGTTAAGGGCAGATCCTGCCTGTTAAACCTGGTCATTTCTTTGAAACAGTCACCAAGGCCATTGACAAGGGGAAGGTGGTCCACACAGCCTACCTGGACCTCACAAAAGCCTTCGATACAATACCCCACTCGGGCATTATAGATAAGCTCACCAGCTTAAACATAAACCCCTATGTCACTAGATGGGTTGCAAACTGGCTCAAGGACAGAACCCACATGGTTAGAATTGCTGGAGCCACGTCAGACTCCAAACCAGTTACAACTGGTGTCCCACAAGGCTCAGTACTGGGACTTCTCTTGTTCGGTATATATTTCTCGGAGGTACAGGCCAACATGGAAGGACTGTGGCTGACCAAGTTCGCAGATGACTGCAAACTGGGTGCCATAATCGACTCTCCAGCCAACACAAGCATCCTACAAAAGGGCAGGATAGAAACAGACAACTGGTGCCAGAGCCATGGCCTCAAGCTAAACGCCAAAAAGTGTATAGTCATCCCCTTCGGCAAAAACAAAGTGCCCACAAATTACCACATAGATGGTAATCCATTAAGTATGGAAGAAGTAAATAGGGACCTGGGGAACAAAGTTGATAGTAATCTCTCATTCGACAACCACGTGGCCAAAGTGGTTAGAAAATCATTTTATATAGCCCATCTAATCATGAAGGGATTCACATCTAGATCAGCGGAGGTCATCGTGCCTCTTTACTCATCCCTCATCAGGCCCATAATTGAGTACAATGCCCCTTTTGGGATGTACCTTACCAGACACCTGCAGCAACTGGAAAGACCCCAAAAGTACCTCACCAAGAGGCTCAAAGGGCTCAAACAGATGCCATATGCTGCCCGGTTAAAGAAACTCCAGCTCTACTCAGTGGCATACCGCCTGCTCAGAGGCGATCTGTGCCTGACATATAAAGCCATGTCCAACCCGGAATTAATGGACATGCTGCACCTCAGAAAATCCAAATCCCATCAAGCTATGCGCTCGAGAGACTGAAATAAAAAGGACATGCTGGAGGGACAGATTCATAACCCAGAGGCTCCCTTCACTCTGGAATAAAATCCTAATCCAGGTTAGGCAGAGTCCCTCATTGACTCTCTTCAAGAGGAATCTTGATGAGTGGATGGGAGATCGTAGATTTACTCCGGGTATCACTTCTGTGTCACTGTTAGACAGATGCACAGTATACTAACCTCGAAAAAGGGCATAGCAAAATTCATTTTAAAATGGGTGGCGAAAGTCAAACACACTCTGGCTAGGCTTGTAAATGCCCTAGGGCAGATAGCCTAGTATGAACCTATGAACCTATGAACCTAAATATTATATTTATAGGTTCATAGGTTCATAGGTAGGTACTAGTCTATCTGCCTGAAGGCATTTATAAGCCTAGCCAGAATGTGTTGGCTTCGCCTTAGATTAGTTCCCTGTGCCTCTGTCCAGCAGAGCCACTGAAGTGATCCCTGGGGTAAACTTTCTGTTTCCCATCCACTCGTCAAGGTTTCCCTTGAAGAGTGCTAGCGAGGAGCTCTGCCTAATGTAGATTGGAATCTTGTTCCAAAGCATGGGAAGTCTCTGGGACAGGAATCTATCCCTCCAGCGCGTCCTATTTATTGTTGTGGTGAGGTTTAGATCCCTGGAGCATGTGGCTCGAGGGGATAAGGTTTCCTTTAAGTGGATCATGTCCATCAATTCTGGGTTGGACATGGCCTTATATGTCAGGTAGAGATCACCTCTGAGCAGATGGTATGCAACCAAGTACAGCTGGAGTTTCTTCAGTCGAGCTCCATAGGGCATCTGTTTGAGGTCAGTGATCCTCTTGGTGAGGTACTTCTGTGGTCTTTCCAGCTGTTGCTGGTGTCTTGTAAGGTACATCCCAAGTGGGGCATTGTACTGTATGATGGGTCTGATGAGTGATGAGTAGAGGGGCACAATGACCTCTTTTGATCTGGATGCAAACCCTTTTGTGATTAGGTGGGCCACATAGAAGGATTTTCTAACCACTTTGGCAATGTGATTATCAAAGGAGAGATTACTATCTACTTGGGTCCCCAGATCCCTTAGTATGTTTTCCGTATTTAGGGGACTACCACCTATGTGGTAGTTTGTGGGTACTTTGTTATTTCCAAAGGGAATAACTATGCACTTTTTGGCATTTAGCTTGAGGCCATGACTTTGACACCAGGTATCCATCTCAGTGAGACCCTTTTGGAGGATGTCTGTGTCAGCCTGTGAGTCAATTATAGCCCCTAGTTTGAAGTCGTCTGTGAACTTGGTCAGCCATAGTCCTCCTGTGCTTGTCTGTACCTCTGAGAAGTATATGCCAAACAGGTGGGGTCCTAGGACTGAGCCGTGGGGAAAACCACTTGTAATCGGTTTAGAGTCAGACCTAGCTCCTGCAACTCTCACCATGTGGGTTCTGGTCATGAGCCAATTGGCAACCCATCTTGTGACATAGGGGTTTATGTTCAGGCTGATGAGCTTGTCTATAATACCAGAATGGGGAATGGTGTCAAAGGCCTTTGCAAGGTCTAGATAGGCTGTGTGTACCACCTTTCCCTCGTCTATAGCCTTGGTAACTGTCTCAAAGAAGTCCACCAGATTTAGGAGGCATGATCTGCCCTTAACAAAGCCAAACTGGGTAGGGTCCAGTGTTTGGAGGTTCCTAATGTCTCTGTTAATGAGTTCCATGATGATGCACTCCATAGCCTTGCAGACCAGGCTAGTCAGGCTTATAGAGTGATAGTTCTCAGGGTCTGTTGTGGCTCCACCTTTGTGGAGCAGAATAACTGTTGCTGTGTACCACTCTATGGGTACGTAGCCTGTGGAGGGGCTGAGTTTGAAAAGTGTGTTTAGGTGAGGGGTTAATTTGTCTTTGAGCTCATGTAGGACACAGCCTGGGACACCATCCGGTCCCATTGATGCTGTGTTTTTGGCTTTGGAGAGGGCTATTTTAACCTGTCTGTGATTTCAGGGGCTCTACATTCTTCTGGTATGGTTATGGCCCCTTTTGGGGGTGAGAGGGGGTGAAGTTTGCACTGAACCTGTCTGCCAGGATGTTGGCAAAATCGGTTGGTTCAGTGTATTTTGTGCCATTCTGCACTAACTCCGAGCAGATCTGAGCATTGCCACTTAGATTCTCGACATAGATAAAGAATGCCTTGTGGTTATCTTTGGAGTCCTTGGCAAGTTTTCTTTCAAAGCTCGCCTTGGACGATTTTACTAGGGATCATAGTTTCTTGCTGATACTGATCAGAGATGTCTTCCCTTCTTGGGATTTTACTCTTTTTTTGTACTAGTTTCCTCCTTCTATTGTATAGCTTGTTTATAGCAGGGGTCCACAAGACTGGTTTCCTTTCCTTGGAGGAGTGAGTCTTGGTTTTGCTTGGGATAGCACGATCCATGCTTTCTTGTAGGTGCCGTAGAATGCAATAGTAAAGGATTTTGCAACTTGGACAGCATTATCCTTTAGCATGGGGGCTTTGAAACTTTCCACCTCCGTCTTAAGTAACGTGAAGTTTGCTTTTGAAAAGTTTTTCACGGTGGTTTCCTTGTCCGGGGGTGGGGGCAGAATGTGGATATCCAAAGGTATTTGTTTATGGTCAGATCAAACCAGTGAGGGGTTGACCTCTGGTGTGGAACACCGGTTGCCCATGTTGGTGATGACCAGGTCCAATATGTTGTCACCTCTGGTGAGAGTATTGTCCAGTTGCTCCAGGTCATTAGAGTTTATAAATTCTAGGAAATGTTGGGCAAGGGAGTTAGTACTTGAGTAGGTCTCCCAGTTAATGTTTGGGTAGTTGAAATCACCCAATATTAGGGTGTTTGGTAGGACCTTTATGTTACCCAGTGTTTCCAGAAATGTGGAATGGGGGCCTGGGACATGGTGGATGATCTGTAGCAAGCTACCATTTGAATTGCAGTTTTGCCCATTGTTAGTTGCATATGGATAATCTCTGAAGCACCGTGCTGTGCCACTAACCTGGAGGTGTGGGTATCCTTGATGAATATGGATGCTCCCCCGCCTTTTGTATTTCAGTCCTGGTTCTGTGGCTGAAATGTATGGTATGAGTTGTAGCCTGGCAGTTCTGGGGTGCTCTCTGGAGCCTTAAACCAGGTTTCTGTTACTGCACATATATCGATTTTCTCCATACTGAGGAGTGCCTCGAGTGCTTGCATTTTGAGGTTTAGACTTCTGGCATTGAGTAGTATTACTCTCAGATTTTTGTTACTTGTGCTATTTACATTGGTGGGTTTGACTTTTGAGCCTTGCCTGAAAAAGGCAATATGGGGGTGGCAAGAGCCTTGGCCAGTATTCGAAAGCCTAAGGGTGACCGGTGCAAGCCGTCTTTAGTGAAGCAGAGTGGCTTGTCGAGCATGTCATCTCAGGCAGACAGACACTGGATCCTCTTTGAATGACACCAGAAACTTAGCCAATTGTTGAAATCGATAATTTTTTTCTTTATACCGGGGTATCATTCTTGGTGAGGGCAGGATGCTACTCAGGGTCCGGGTCATACTGGCCTGGGCTACGTGATCAGGGAGCTCTTCCATGTATCTTTTCATGTAGTCCAGGGAGCAACGGCTCAGGTCATTCAGACTAACATGGACAATGACAGTCATATTTGTACTTGTTCTGGAGTGACCTGAGTGCTTGTGTTATGTGGTGGATCCTGGCACCTGACAGGCAGCTAACAGTAACCTTCTCCTTATTCAGCCTAGTGAGTGGGAAGTCAGTGTGCCTGACTATAGAGCCACCTATTACTAGTATGTTGGGTATGTTATTTTGCCTTAAGGGCTGTGATTGCATGGCACACTGGTTTTGTGAAGTATGTGTTTCATGGTTTGTGTTGGGGGGTGGAGGTTTCTTGGATGTCTGCTTTGGAGGGCTCTGTTGCTTTTGCAGATTTTTATTTAGAGCCTCCGAGTATGTTTTCTTGTATTTACGTGTGTTTTATACTGGCGCTGGTTTAATGGGTCTATGTGAGACTGGTGGTGTGATGCCAGTATTTCCCTTCTCCTCTTGACTGTCTGATCCAGTCATGGGTTGAGAGATCTTAGCCTCCAGTTTGGCTGTATAATTGCATCTCTCGCATGTATTAGTGTTTGATGGTAGGAGGAGAGGGTTGTCTGTGTGCATGAGTCAGTTGTTACATTGCCTCAAAATGCCCAGATTCACCAGTTGGACTGGAGAGCACACCTGAAACTGCCCTTTGGACATGCCTGGAATGGGACAGTAAACTGTTTTACTGAATGGCTGGTAAGATCGACTAGAGAGCCTTGTCCTTCTGTAGTGCTAGGGTTTAAAAGTGCTTGCTTTGAGTTTTGAGCAAGTGCCGGTCTGAGAAATGAATGGCTTGAGTGCTTAAGTTGAAAGTTTGTCTAGTTCCAAGGGAAAAATTGAAGAGGAGACTTTGTGGAGCCGGGAATAGTTATACCCTAGCTAACTGGCGCTGCCTGGTGCGCAAAACTGGACAAATGAGGTTTTTATAGCAGGGAAATAAAAAGGATAGAAATTAGCCCAAAATGGCCAATAAACTACTACTTTCTGACCTGAAACCACACCTCTAGGGACAAATAGGCTGCTCAAACCTCCCCTCTCTGACAGGTGAACAGAGAAATTTCCTTCTATCCAAGTAAGGTATGGGCAAACACAGAGATATGTAACACAGCCCTGAATTCAGCACTAACCTGAAAACTGGACTATACCAGCCTAGAAAGGCAGGAAACAGGTATATATATTTTTTTTCAGAAAAAAGCAGATACAATCAAAAAACACTTTAAATGCGCATATAAGATGGTTATTGTTATATATCTCAGTTCAGAGTTGTAGTCAATGCCCCTAGCAATAAAGTAGGAAGAAACACCAATACAGTAAAAGCAGATGAATAAAGTGCAATTTTATATATATATATATATATATATATATATATATATATATATATATATATATATATATATATAAAAAACAATAGAAAACGAACAATCTAATTTAAACAAGTTACCCAATTAACCAGAAAAAACTCAAAACTGAGCCCTGTTCCAGCAGTCTTCAATCAGACAAGTCCTAACTGCATACTCCCGCTACTAGGGTTCAGGGGAACCTTTTCCAAAAAAGATGGCCTGGATCAGTGCTCAAGTTATACAAACAAAGCTAGATTCAGCAGGCCTGAATCTGGTCCTATGCTACAGCAACAAGGCGCACCAATTTCAGAAATAAACACTTCAAATAAGCAGGCACAATAAGCCTGTGACCAGAAATTCCCAGCTTAAAGGGCAGAATCCAGCCTCTTCTCCCACAAGAGTGCAGACCACAAACCTTCCTAATGTAGAATAACTGGCCTGAAGCCCAAGTGCTTAAATCAGAACTAATACACTTTTAGAATAGCAGACACTGACCTTTCAATCAGCAATTCCCAGCTTAGAAGGATGTAAGCTACCTGTCCTGCCACAACAGTAGAGACCTCAAACCTTCTTAACGTAAACCAACTGGTCTGAAACCCAAGTGCTTAAACCAAAAGACTTAGAATAACAGTTACAATTTAATCAGGCTAATACCAAGCAGTAATAACTGCAGCAGAATAAAGAAAATTGAGTACTTTTAAGAAGAGGCAAAAGCAAAATAAAGGAGGAAACACAAATACAGTAAAAGCAGATGAATTTTTTTTTTTTTTTGGAAAAAATTTTTTTTTAAATATTTATATATAAAATGTATTCATCCTGTCTTTTCTATATTTATTTTGTGTTTTGTCTATACTGTACTTAATTCAATTATGTTAAGTGGAGCTTTTCTCCCCAGGAGTCCATTGAAAAAGGACATGTGTCCAGCAGGACATTCCTGGTAAACAAATGTAAAATAAATAACAATAAATACATATTTCAAGGCTCCTACAGCCCCTTCAGTTGTACATATCAACTCTATCATTACACCAACTTGAAGAAGGGGAAAATCTCCCAAAAGGAGCGAACAGTGCCAGCTGAAATGGTACCAGCAGTGATTTCCTGTGGAAAATGCGGATCGGCATTGCATGCCTTGGCATTTTGTGTTTCTGGCAAATGGCACTCAAGGAATTTCACCTCAGCCACCTGTATAGATACCATTAATTCTTCTACACTTGGGAAATACATCATTTAGAACAATGTCGTCATAAGGCCTTCCATTTCCAAATAAAAATACTGTTCAACCTCTGTGAAGAAATAAATAACAAGAAACTGACTAATACTTACTGAAATCCACATGAGTGTAATATTAATAACGTTGCAAGATAGCATATGCCTTCAACTGAAAATATGGAATTTTACGAATTCAATAGGTATGTCATCCCTTTTATGATAAAAGATATGAATTATAAAATATTAAATTCCACTGATTACAGTTAAAACTATATAAAAAGAAACCCCAGAAGTGAAAATGATACTTCCATAGCAATATCGACAAAATCTTGCTATACATTACACAATGTCTGTGCATCAGGGCTGGTGGGGTGGACTTTTACTATGAACCAAATGTTAGATCTGCCCCATACAGTGGGAAGGACTGCATCCACCACCTGGTGTATGAGGACCACACTACCCGTATTCCAAATTCTGTCTTACTCAGAGGCTGCTATATGTTGGGGGGGGCTGCATGTTAGCGACTGTAACTTACATGGTTACTACCCACTGCCTGTCCATGCAAGGACATGATGTATCCTCAGGTACACTTTCATTAGCGACAGTAACTTACATGGATACTCACCACTGCCTCTCCATGCAAGGACATGATGTATCCTCAGGTACACTTTCATTAGCGACTGTAACTTTACATGGATACTCCCAACTGCCTGTCCATGCAAGGACATGATGTATCCTCAGGTACACTTTCATTAGCAACTGTAACTTACATGGATACTCCCCAATGCCTGTCCATGCAATGACATGATGTATCCTCAGGTACACTTTCATTAGCGACTGTAATTTACATGGAAACTCCCCACTGCCTCTCCCTGCAAGGGTATGATGTATCCTCAGGTACACTTTCATTAGAGACTATAACTTACATGGATACTCCCCGCTGCCTGTCCATGCAAGGACATGATGTACCCTCAGGTACACTTTCATTAGCAACTGTAACTTACATGGATACTCCCCAATGCCTATCCATGCAATGACAAGATGTATCCTCCGGTACACATTCATTAGCGACTGTAACTTACATGGATATTCCCCACTGCCTGCCCATGTAAGGACATGATGTATCCTCAGGTACACCCCTTCATTAGCGACTGTACCTTACATGGATATTCCCCATTGCCTGTCCATACAAGGACATGATGTATCCTCAGGTACACTTTCATTAGCGACTGTAACTTACATGGATACTCCCCACTGCCTGTCCATGCAAGGACATGATGTATCCTCAGGTACACTTTCATTACCGACTGTAACTTACATGGATACTCCCCAATGCCTGTCCATGCAAGGACATGATGTATCCTCAGGTACATTGTCATTAGGGACTGCAATGTACATGGATGCTCCCCACTGCCTGTCCATGCAAGGACATGATGTATCCTCAGGTACACTTTCATTAGCGACTGTAACTTACATGGATACTCCCCAATGCCTGTCCATGCAAGGACATGATGTATCCTCAGGTACACTTTCATTAGCGACTGTAACTTACATGGATACTCCCCTCATCCTCTCCATGCAAAGAAATTATGTATCCTCAGGTACACTTTCATTAATGACTGTAACTTACATGGATACTGCCCACTGCCTGTCCATGCAAGGACATGATATATCCTCAGTTACACTTTCATTAGCGACTGTAACTTACATGGATACTCCCCACTGCCTGTCCATGCAAAGACATGATATATCCTCAGGTACACTTTCATTAGAGATTGTAACTTAGATGGATACTCCCCACTGTCAGCCCATGCAAAGACATGATGTATCCTCAGGTACACTTTCATTAGCAACTGTAACTTACATGTATACTCCCCACTGCCGTTCCATGCAAGGACATGATGTTTCCTCAGGAACACTTTCATTAGCGACTGTAACTTACATGGATACTCCCCAATGCCTGTCCATGCAAGGACATGATGTATCCTCAGGTACACTTTCATTAGCGACTGTAACTTACATGGATACTCACCTCTGCCTCTACATGCAAGGACATGATGTATCCTCAGGTACACTTTCATTAACAACTGTAACTTACACGGATACTCCCCACTGCCTGTCCATGCAACGACATGATGTATCCTCAGGTACACTTTCATTAGCGACTGTAACTTACAGGGATACCCCCCACTGCCTGTCCATACAAGGACATGATGTATCCTCAGGTACACTTTCATTAACGACTGTAACTTACATGGAAACTCCTCACTGCCTGTCCATGCAAGGACATGATGTATCCCCAGGTACACCTTAATTATCAACTGTAATTTACATGGATACTCCCCACTTCCTGTCCATCCAAGGACATGATGTATCCTCAAGTACATTATCATTAGCGACTGTAACTTACATGGATACTCCCCACTGCCAGTCCATGCAAGGACATGATGTATCCACAGGTACACTTTCATTAGTGACTGTAACTTACATAGATACTCCCCACTGCCTGTCCATGCAAGGACATGATGTATCCTCAAGTACACTTTCATAAGTGACTGTAACTTACATGGATACTCCCCATTGCCTGTCCATGCAAGGACATGATGTATCCTCAGGTACACTTTCATTAGCGACTGTAACTTACATGGATACTCCCCACTGCCTGTCCATGCAAGGACATGTTGTACTCTCAGGTACACTTTCATTAGCGACTGTAACTTACATGGATACTCCCCACTGCCTGTCCATGCAAGGACATGATGTATCCTCAGGTACACTTTCATTAGCGACTGTAACTTACATGGATACTCCCCACTGCCTGTCCATGCAAGGACATGATGTATCCTCAGGTACACTTTCATTAGCGACTGTAACTTACATGGATACTCCCCACTGCCTGTCCATGCAAGGACATGATGTATCCTCAGGTACACTTTCATTAGTGACTGTAACTTACATGGATACTCCCCACTGCCTGTCCATGCAAGGACATGATGTATCCTCAGGTACACTTTCATTAGCGACTGTAACTTACATGGATACCTCCCACTGCCTGTCCATGCAAGGACATGATGTATCCTCAGGTACACTTTCATTAGCGACTGTAACTTACATGGATACTCCCCACTGCCTGTCCATGCAAGGACATGATGTATCCTCAGGTACACTTTCATTAGCGACTGTAACTTACATGGATACTCCCAACTGCCTGTCCATGCAAGGACATGATGTGTCCTCAGGTACACTTTCATTAGCGACTGTAACTTACATGGATACTCCCCACTGCCTGTCCATGCAAGGACATGATGTATCCTCAGGTACACTTTCATTAGCGACTGTAACTTACATGGATACTCCCCACTGCCTGCCCATGCAAGGACATGATGTATCCTCAGGTACACTTTCATTAGCGACTGTAACTTACATGGATACTCCCCACTGCCTGTCCATGCAAGGACGTGATGCATCCTCAGGTACACTTTCATAGCGACTGTAACTTACATGGATACTCCCCACTGCCTCACCATGCAAGGAGATGATGTACCTCAGGTACACTTTCATTAGCGATGGTAATTTATATGGATACTCACCACTGCCTGTCCATACAAGGACATGATGTATCCTCAGGTACACTTTCATTAGCGACTGTAACTTACATGGATACTCCCCACTGCCTGTCCAAGCGAGGACATGATGTATCCTCAGGTACACTTTCAATAGCGACTGTAACTTACATGGATACTCCCCACTGCCTGTCCATGCAAGGACACGATGTATCCTCAGGTACACTTTCATTAGCGACTGTAACTTACATGGATACTCCCCACTGCCTGTCCATGTAAGGACATGATGTGTCCTGAGGTACACTTTCATTAGCTACTGTAACTTCCATGGATACTCCCCACTGCCTGTCCATGCAAGGACATGATGTATCCTCAGGTACACTTTCATTAGCGACTGTAACTTCCATGGATACACCCCACTGCCTGTCCATGCAAGGACATGATGTATCCTCAGGTACACTTTCATTAGCGCCTGAAACTTACACGGATACTCCGCACTGTCTGTCCATGCAAGGACATGATGTATCCTCAGGTACACTTTCATTAGCGACTGTAACTTACATGGATACTCCCCACTGCCTCTCCATGCAAGGACATGATGTACCCTTAAGTACACTTTCATTAGCGACTGTAACTTTACATGGATACTCCCCACTGCCTGTCCATGCAATGACATGATGTATCCTCAGGTACACTTTCATTAGCGACTGTAACTTACATGGATACTCCCCACTGTCTATCCATGCAATGACATGATGTATCATCAGGTACACTTTCATTAGCGACTGTAACTTACAGCATACTCCCCACTGCCTGCCCATGCAATGACATGATGTATCCACAGGTACACTTTCATTAGCAACTGTAACTTACATGGATACTCCTCACTGTCTGTCCATGCAAGGATGTGATGTTTCCTCAGGTACACTTTCATTAGCGACTGTAACTTACATGGATACTCCCTGCTGCCTGTCCATGCAAGGACATGATGTACCCTCAGGTACACTTTCATCAGCAATGGTAACTTACATGGATACTCCCCACTGCCTGTCCATGCAAGGACATGATGTATCCTCTAGTACACTTTCATCAGCGACTGTAACTTACATGGATACTCACCACTGCTTGTCCATGAAAGGACATGATGTGTCCTCAGGTACACTTTCATTAGCGACTGTAACTTACATGGATACTCCCAACTGCCTGTCCATGCAAGGACATGATGTATCTGCAGGTACACTTTCATTAGCGACTGTAACTTACATGGATTCTCCCCACTGCCTGTCCATGCAAGGAGATGATGTATCCTCAGGTACACTTTCATTAGCAACTGTAACTTACATGGATACTCCCCACTGCCTATCCATGCAAGGACATGATGTATCCTCGGGTAAACTTTCTTTAGCGACTGTATCTTACATGGATACTCCCCACTGCCTGTCCATGCAAGGACATGATGTATCCTTAGGTACACTTTTATTAACGACTGTAACTTACATGGATAGTCGCCCCTGCCTGTCCATGCAAGGACATGATGTATCCTCAGGTACACTTTCATTAGCGACTGTAACTTACATGGATACTCCCCACTGCCTGTCCATGCAAGGACATGATGTATCCTCAGGTACACTTTCATTAGCGACTGTAACTTACATGGATACTCCCCACTGCCTGTCCATGCAAGGACATGATGTATCCTCAGGTACATTGTCATTAGGGACTGTAATGTACATGGATACTCCTCACTGCCTGTCCATGCAAGGACATGATGTACCCTCAGGTACTCTTTTATTAGCGACTGTAACTTACATGGATACTCCCCACTGCCTGTCCATGCAAGGACATGATGTACCCTCAGGTACACTTTCATTAGCGACTGTAACTTACATGGATACTCCCCTCATCCTCTCCATGCAAAGAAATTATGTATCCTCAGATACACTTTCATTAATGACTGTAACTTACATGGATACTGCCCACTGCCTGTCCATGCAAGGACATGATGTATCCTCAGGTACACTTTCATTAGCGACTGTAACTTACATGGATACTCCCCACTGCCTGTCCATGCAAGGACATGATGTATCCTCAGGTACACTTTCATTAGCGACTGTAACTTACATGGATACTCCCCACTGTCTGTCCATGCAAAGACATGATGTATTCTCAGGTACACTTTCATTAGCAACTGTAACTTACATGGATACTCCCCACTGCCTGTCCATGCAAGGACATGATGTATCCTCAGGTACACTTTCATTAGCGACTGTAACTTACATGGATACTCCCCTCTGCCTATCCATGCAAGGACATGATGTATCCTCAGTAACACTTTCATTAGCGACTGTAACTTACATGGATACTCCCCACTGCCTGTCCATGCAAGGACATGATGTATCCTCAGGTACACTTTCATTAGCGACTGTAACTTACATGGATACTCCCCACTGCCTGTCCATGCAAGGACATGATGTATCCTCAGGTACACTTTCATTAGCAACTGTAACTTACATGGATACTCCCCACTGCCTGTCCATGCAAGGACATGATGTATCCTCAGGTACACTTTCATTAGCGACTGTAACTTACATGGATACTCCCCACTGCCTGTCCATGCAAGGACATGATGTATCCTCAGGTGCACTTTTATTAGCGACTGTAACTTACATGGATACTCCTCACTGCCTGTCCATGCAAGGACATGATGTATCCTCAGGTGCACTTTAATTATCAACTGTAACTTACATGGATTCTCCCCACTGCCTGTCCATCCAAGGACATGATGTATCTTCAAGTATACTTTCATTAGCGACTGTAACTTACATGGATACTCCCCACTGCCTGTCCATGCAAGGACATGATGTATCCTCAGGTACACTTTCATTAGCGACTGTAACTTACATGGATACTCCCCACTGCCTGTCCATGCAAGGACATGATGTATCCTCAGGTACACTTTCATTAGTGACTGTAACTTACATGGATACTCCCCACTGCCTGTCCATGCAAGGACATGATGTATCCTCAGGTACACTTTCATTAGCAACTGTAACTTACATGGATACTCCCCACTGCCTGTCCATGCAAGGACATGATGTATCCTCAGGTACACTTTCATTAGCGACTGTAACTTACATGGATACTCCCCACTGCCTGTCCATGCAAGGACATGATGTATCCTCAGGTACACTTTCATTAGCGACTGTAACTTACATGGATACTCCCCACTGCCTGTCCATGCAAGGACATGATGTATCCTCAGGTACACTTTCATTAGCGACTGTAACTTACATGGATACTCCCCACTGCCTGTCCATGCAAGGACATGATGTATCCTCAGGTACATTTTCATTAGCGACTGTAACTTACATGGATACTCCCCACTGCCTGTCCATGCAAGGACATGATGTATCCTCAGGTACACTTTCATTAGCGACTGTAACTTACATGGATACTCCCCACTGCCTGTCCATGCAAGGACATGATGTATCCTCAGGTACACTTTCATTAGCGACTGTAACTTACATGCATACTCCCCACTGCCTGTCCATGCAAGGACATGATGTATCCTCAGGTACACTTTCATTAGCGACTGTAACTTACATGGATACTCCCCACTGCCTGTCCATGCAAGGACATGATCTATCCTCAGGTACACTTTCATTAGCGACTGTAACTTACATGGATACTCACCTCTGCCTCTCCATCCAAGGACATGATGTATCCTCAGGTACACTTTCATTAGCGACTGTAACTTACATGGATACTCCCCACTGCTTGTCCATGCAAGGACATGATGTGTCTTCAGGTACACTTTCATTAGCGACTGTAACTTACATGGATACTCCCCACTGCCTGTCCATGCAAGGACATGATGTACCCTCAGGTACACTTTCATTAGCGACTGTAGCTTACATGGATACTCCCCACTGCCTGTCCATGCAAGGACATGATGTATCCTCAGTAACACTTTCATTAGCGAATGTAACTTACATGGATACTACCCACTGCCTGTCCATGCAAAGACATGATGTATTCTCAGGTACACTTTCATTAGCAACTGTAACTTACATGGATACTCCTCACTACACTGCCTGTCTATGCAAGGACATGATGTATCCTCATGTACACTTTCATTAGCGACTGTAACTTACATGGATACTCCCCACTGCCTGTCCATGCAAGGACATGATGTATCCTCAGGTACACTTTCATTAGCGACTGTAACTTACATGGATACTCCCCACTGCCTGTCCATGCAAGGACATGATGTACCCTCAGGTACACTTTCATTAGCGACTGTAACTTACATGGATACTCCCACTGCCTGTTCATGCAAGGACATGATGTATCCTCAGGTACACTTTCATTAGCGACTGTAACTTACATGGATACTCCCCACTGCCTGTCCATGCAAGGACATGATGTATCCTCAGGTACACTTTCATTAGCGACTGTAACTTACATGGATACGCCCCACTGCCTGTCCATGCAAGGACATGATGTATCCTCAGGTACACTTTCATTTGCGACTGTAACTTACATGGATACTCCCCACTGCCTTTCCCTGCAAGGTTATGATGTATCCTCAGGTACACTTTCATTAGCAACTGTAACTTAAATGGATACTTCCCACTGCCTGTTCATGCAAGGACATGATGCATCCTCAGGTACACTTTCATTAGCGACTGTAACTTACATGGATACTCCCCACTGCCTGTCCATGCAAGGACATGATGTATCCTCAGGTACACTTTCATTAGCGACTGTAACTTACATGGATACTCCCCACTGCCTGTCCATGCAAGGACATGATGTATCCTCAGGTACACTTTCATTAGCGACTGTAACTTACATGGATAGTCGCCCCTGCCTGTCCATGCAAGGACACGATGTATCCTCAGGTACACTTTCATTAGCGACTGTAACTTACATGGATACCTCCCCCTGCCTGTCCATGCAAGGACATGATGTACCCTCAGGTACACTTTCATTAGCGACTGTAACTTACATGGATACTCCCCACTGCCTGTCCATGCAAGGACATGATGTACCCTCAGGTACACTTTCATTAGCGACTGTAACTTACATGGATACTCCCCACTGCCTGTCCATGCAAGGACATGATGTATCCTCAGGTACACTTTCATTAGCGACTGTAACTTACATGGATACTCCCCACTGCCTGTCCATGCAAGGACATGATGTACCCTCAGGTACACTTTCATTAGCGACTGTAACTTACATGGATACTCCTCACTGCCTGTCCATGCAAGGACATGATGTATCCTCAGGTACACTTTCATTAGCGACTGTAACTTACACGGATACTCCCCACTCCCTGTCCATGCAAGGACATGATGTATCCTCAGGTACACTTTCATTAGTGACTGTAACTTACATGGATACTCCCCACTGCCTGTCCATGCAAGGACATGATATATTCACAGGTACACTTTCATTAGCGACTGTAACCTACATGGACACTCCCCACTGCCTCTCCATGCAAGGCCATGATGTATCCTCAAGTACACTTTCATTAGCGACTGTAACTTACATGGATACTCCCCATTGCCTGTCCATGCAAGGACATGATGTATCCTCAGGTACACTTTCATTAGAGACTGTAACTTACATGGATACTCCCCACTGCCTGTCCATGCAAGGACATGATGTACTTTCTGGTACACTGTCATTAGCGACTTTAACTTACATGGATACTCCCCACTCCCTGTCCATGCAAGGACATGATGTATCCTCAGGTACACTTTCATTAGCGACTGTAACTTACATGGATACTCCCAACTGCCTGTCCATGCAAGGACATGATGTATCTTCAGGTGCACATTCATTAGCGACTGTAACTTACATGGATACCCCCCAATGCCTGTCCATGCAAGGACATGATGCATCCTCAGGTACACCTTCATTAGCGACTGTAACTTACATGGATACTCCCCACTGCCTGTCCATGCAAGGACATGATGTACCCTCAGGTACACTTTCATTAGCGACTGTAACTTTACATGGATACTCCTCACTGCCTGTCCATGCAAGGACATGATGTATCCTCAGGTACACTTTCATTAGCAACTGTAACTTACATGGATACTCCCCACTGCCTGTCCATGCAAGGACATGATGTATCCTCAGGTACACTTTCATTAGCGACTGTAACTTACATGGATACTCCCACTGCCTGTCCATGCAAGGACATGATGTATCCTCAGGTACACTTTCATTAGCGACTGTAACTTACATGGATACTCCCCACTGCCTGTCCATGCAAGGACATGATGTATCCTCAGGTACACTTTCATTAGCGACTGTAACTTACATGGATACTCCCCACTGCCTGTCCATGCAAGGACATGATGTATCCTCAGGTACATTTTCATTAGCGACTGTAACTTACATGGATACTCCCCACTGCCTGTCCATGCAAGGACATGATGTATCCTCAGGTACACTTTCATTTGCGACTGTAACTTACATGGATACTCCCCACTGCCTGTCCATGCAAGGACATGATGTATCCTCATGTACACTTTCATTAGCTACTGTAACTTACATGGATACTCCCCATTACCTGTCCATGCAAGGACATGATGTATCCTCAGGTACACTTTCATTAGCGACTGTAACTTACATGGATACTCCCCACTGCCTGTCCATGCAAGGACATGATGTATCCTCAGGTACATTTTCATTAGCGACTGTAACTTACATGGATACTCCCCACTGCCTGTCCATGCAAGGACATGATGTATCCTCAGGTACACTTTCATTAGCGACTGTAACTTACATGGATACTCCCCACTGCCTGTCCATGCAAGGACATGATGTATCCTCAGGTACACTTTCATTAGCGACTGTAACTTACATGGATACTCCCCACTGCCTGTCCATGCAAGGACATGATGTATCCTCAGGTACACTTTCATTAGCGACTGTAACTTACATGGATACTCCCACTGCCTGTCCATGCAAGGACATGATGTATCCTCAGGTACACTTTCATTAGCGACTGTAACTTACATGGATACTCCCCACTGCCTGTCCATGCAAGGACATGATGTACCCTCAGGTACACTTTCATTAGCGACTGTAACTTACATGGATACTCCCCACTGCCTGTCCATGCAAGGACATGATGTATCCTCAGGTACACTTTCATTAGCGACTGTAACTTACATGGATACTCCCCACTGCCTGTCCATGCAAGGACATGATGTATCCTCAGGTACACTTTCATTAGCGACTGTAACTTACATGGATACCTCCCACTGCCTGTCCATGCAAGGACATGATGTATCCTCAGGTACACTTTCATTAGCGACTGTAACTTACATGGATACTCCCCACTGCCTGTCCATGCAAGGACATGATGTTTCCTCAGGTACACCTTCAGTAGCGACTGTAACTTACATGGATACCCCCCACTGCCTGTCCAAAAAGGACGTGATGTACCCTCAGGTACACTTTCATTAGCAACTGTAACTTACATGGATACTCCCCACTGCCTATCCATGCAAGGACATGATGTATCCTCAGGTACACTTTCATTAGCGACTGTAACTTACATGGATACTCCCCACTGCCTGTCCATGCAAGGACATGATGTATCCTCAGGTACACTTTCATTAGCGACTGTAACTTACATGGATACTCCCCACTGCCTGTCCATGCAAGGACATGATGTATCCTCAGGTACACTTTCATTAGCGACTGTAACTTACATGGATACTCCCCACTGCCTGTCCATGCAAGGACATGATGTATCCTCAGGTACACTTTCATTAGCGACTGTAACTTACATGGATACTCCCCACTGCCTGTCCATGCAAGGACATGATGTATCCTCAGGTACACTTTCATTAGCGACTGTAACTTACATGGATACTCCCCACTGCCTGTCCATGCAAGGACATGATGTATCCTCAGGTACACTTTCATTAGCGACTGTAGCTTACATGGATACTCCCCACTGCCTGTCCATGCAAGGACATGATGTATCCTCAGGTACACTTTCATTAGCGACTGTAACTTACATGGATACTCCCCACTGCCTGTCCATGCAAGGACATGATGTATCCTCAGGTACACTTTCATTAGCGACTGTAACTTACATGGATACTCCCCACTGCCTGTCCATGCAAGGACATGATGTATCTGCAGGTACACTTTCATTAGCGACTGTAACTTACATGGATACTCCCCACTCTCTGTCCATGCAAGGACATGATGTATCCTCAGGTAGACTTTCATTAGCGACTGTAACTTACATGGATACTCCCCACTGCCTGTCCATGCAAGGACATGATGTATCCTCAGGTACACTTTCATTAGTGACTGTAACTTACATGGATACTCCCCACTGCCTGTCCATGCAAGGACATGATGTATCCTCAGGTACACTTTCATTAGCGACTGTAACTTACATGGATACTCCCCACTGCCTGTCCATGCAAGGACATGATGTATCCTCAGGTACACTTTCATTAGCGACTGTAACTTACATGGATACTCCCCACTGCCTGTCCATGCAAGGACATGATGTATCCTCAGGTACACTTTCATTAGCGACTGTAACTTACATGGATACTCCCCACTGCCTGTCCATGCAAGGACATGATGTATCCTCAGGTACACTTTCATTAGTGACTGTAACTTACATGGATACTCCCCACTGCCTGTCCATGCAAGGACATGATGTATCCTCAGGTACACTTTCATTAGCGACTGTAACTTACATGGATACTCCCCACTGCCTGTCCATGCAAGGACATGATGTATCCTCAGGTACACTTTCATTAGCGACTGTAACTTACATGGATACTCCCCACTGCCTGTCCATGCAAGGACATGATGTATCCTCAGGTACACTTTCATTAGCGACTGTAACTTACATGGATACTCGCCACTGCCTGTCCATGCAAGGACATGATGTATCCTCAGGTACACTTTCATTAGCGACAGTGACTTACATGGATAGTCCCCACTGCCTGTCCATGCAAGGACATGATGTATCCTCAGGTACACTTTCATTAGCGACTGTAACTTACATGGATACAACCCACTGCCTGTCCATGCAAGGACATGATGTATCCTCAGGTACACTTTCATTAGCGACTGTAACTTACATGGATACTCCCCACTGCCTGTCCATGCAAGGACATGATGTATCCTCAGGTACACTTTCATTAGCGACTGTAACTTACATGGATACTCCCCACTGCCTGTCCATGCAAGGACATGACATATCCGCAGGTACACTTTCATTAGCGACTGTAACTTACATGGATACTCCCCACTGCCTGTCCATGCAAGGACATGATGTATCCTCAGGTACACTTTCATTAGCAACTGTAACTTACATGGATACTCCCCACTGCCTGTCCATGCAAGGACATGATGTATCCTCAGGTACACTTTCATTAGCGACTGTAACTTACATGGATACTCCCCACTGCCTGTCCATGCAAGGACATGATGTATCCTCAGGTACACTTTCATTAGCGACTGTAACTTACATGGATGCTCCCCACTGCCTGTCCCTGCAAGGATATGATGTATCCTCAGATACACTTTCATTAGCGACTGTAACTTACATGGATACTCCCCACTGCATGTCCATGCAAGGACATGATGTATCCTCAGGTACACTTTCATTAGCGACTGTAACTTACATGGATACTCCCCACTGCCTGTCCATGCAAGGACATGATGTATCTTCAGGTATACTTTCATTAGCGACTTTAACTTACATGGATACTCCCCACTGCCAGTCCATGCAAAGACATGATGTATCCACAGGTACACTTTCATTAGTGACTGTAACTTACATGGATACTCCCCACTGCCTGTCTATGCAAGGACATGATGTATCCTCAGGTACACTTTCATTAGCGACTGTAACTTACATGGATACTCCCCACTGCCTGTCCATGCAAGGACATGAAGTATCCTCAGGTACACTTTCATTAGCGACTGTAACTTACATGGATACTCCCCACTGCCTGTCCATGCAAGGACATGATGTATCCTCAGGTACACTTTCATTAGCGACTGTAACTTACATGGATACCTCCCACTGCCTGTCCATGCAAGGACATGATACATCCTCAGGTACACCTTCAGTAGCGACTGTAACTTACATGGATACCCCCCACTGCCTGTCCATGCAAGGACATGATGTATCCTCAGGTACACTTTCATTAGCGACTGTAACTTACATGGATACTCCCATTGCCTGTCCATACAAGGACATGATGTATCCTCAGGTACACTTTCATTAGCGACTGTAACTTACATGGATACTCCCCACTGCCTGTCCATGCAAGGAGATGATGTATCCTCAGGTACACTTTCATTAGCGATTGTAATTTATATGGATACTCATCACTGCCTGTCCATACAAGGACATTATGTATCCTCAGGTACACTTTCATTAGCGACTGTAACTTACATGGATACTCCCCACTGCCTGTCCAAGGAAGGACATGATGTATCCTCAGGTACACTTTCAATAGCAACTGTAACTTACATGGATACTCCCCACTGCCTGTCCATGCAAGGACATGATGTATCCTCAGGTACACTTTCATTAGCGACTGTAACTTACATGGATACTCCCCACTGCCTGTCCATGCAAGGACATGATGTATCCTCAGGTACACTTTCATTAGCGACTGTAACTTACATGGATACTCCCCACTGCCTGTCCATGCAAGGACATGACGTATCCTGAGGTACACTTTCATTAGCGACTGTAACTTACATCGATACTCCCCACTGCCTGTCCATGCAAGGACAACATGTACCCTCATGTACACTTTCATTAGCGACTGTAACTTACATGGATACTCCCCACTGCCTCTCCATGTAAGGACATGATGTATCCTCAGGTACACTTTCATTAGCGACTGTAACTTACATGTATACTCCCCACTGCCTTTCCATGCAAGGACATGATGTATCCTCAGGTACACTTTCATTAGCGACAGTAACTTACATGGATACTCCCCACTGCCTGTCCATGCAAGGACATGATGTATCCTCAGGTACACTTTCATTAGCGACTGTAACTTACATGGATACTCCCCACTGCCTGTCCATGCAAGGACATGATGTATCCTCAGGTACACTTTCATTAGCGACTGTAACTTACATGGATACTCCCCACTGCCTGTCCATGCAAGGACATGATGTATCCTCAGGTACACTTTCATTAGCGACTGTAACTTACATCGATACTCCCCACTGCCTGTCCATGCAAGGACATGATGTATCCTCAGGTACACTTTCATTAGTGACTGTAACTTACATGGATACTCCACACTGCCTGTCCATGCAAGGACATGATGTACCCTCAGGTACATTTTCATTAGCGACTGTAACTTACATGGATACTCCCCACTGCCTGTCCATGCAAGGACATGATGTATCCTCAGGTACACATTCATTGGCGACTGTAACTTACATGGATACGCCCACTGCCTGTCCATGCAAGGACATGATGTATCCTAAGGTACACGTTCATTAGCGACTGTAACTTACATGGATACTCCCCACTGCCTGTCCATGCAAGGACATGATGTATCCTCAGGTACACTTTCATTAGCGACTGTAACTTACATGGATTCTCCCCACTGCCTATCCATGCAAGGACATGATGTATTTTCAGGTACACTTTCATTAGCGACTGTAGCTTACATGGATACTCCCCACTGCCTGTCCATGCAAGGACATGATGTATCCTCAGGTACACTTTCATTAGCGACTGTAACTTACATGGATACTCCCCACTGCCTGTCCATGCAAGGACATGATGTATCCTCAGGTACATTTTCATTAGCGACTGTAACTTACATGGATACTCCCCACTGCCTGTCCATGCAAGGACATGATGTATCCTCAGGTACACTTTCATTAGCGACTGTAACTTACATGGATACTCCCCACTGCCTGTCCATGCAAGGACATGAGGTACCCTCAGGTACACTTTCATTAGCAACTGTAACTTACATGGATACTCCCCACTGCCTGTCCATGCAAGGACATGATGTACCCTCAGGTACTCTTTCATTAGCGACTGTAACTTACATGGATACTCCCCCTGACTATCCAAGGACATGATGTATCCTCAGGTACACTTTCATTAGCGACTGTAACTGACATGGATACTCCCCACTGCCTGTCCATGCAAGGACATGATGTATCCTCATGTGCACTTTCATTAGCGACTGTAACTTACATGGATACTCCCCACTGCCTGTCCATGCAAGGACATGATGTATCCTCAGGTACACTTTCATGAGCGACTGTAGCTTACATGGATACTCCCCACTGCCTGTCCATGCAAGTACATGATGTATCCTCAGGTACACTTTCATTAGCGACTGTGGCTTACATAGAAACTCCCCACTGCCTGTCCATGCAAGGACATGATGTATCCTCAGGTACACTTTCATTAGTGACTGTAACTTAAATGGATACTCCCCACTGCCTGTCCATGCAAGGACATGATGTACCCTCAGGTACACTTTCGTTGGCGACTGTAACTTACATGGATACTCCCCACTGCCTGTCCATGCAAGGACATGATGTATCCTCAGGTACACTTTCATTAGCTACTGTAACTTACATGGATACTCCCCACTGCCTGTCCATGCAAGGACATGATGTTTCTTCAGGTACACTTTCATTAGCGACTGTAACTTACATGAATACTCCCCACTGCCTGTCCATGCAAAGGACATGATGTATCCTCAGGTACACTTTCATTAGCGACTGTAACTTACATGGATACTCCCCACTGCGTGTCAATGCAAGGACATGATGTATACTCAAGTACACTTTCATTAGCGACTGTAACTTACATGGATACTCCCCACTGCCTGTCCATGCAATGACATGATGTATCCTCAGGTACACTTTCATTAGCGACTGTAACTTACATGGATACTCCCCACTGCCTGTCCATGCAAGGACATGATGTATCCTCAGGTACACTTTCATTAGCGACTGTAACTTACATGGATACTCCCCACTGCCTGTCCATGCAAGGACATGATGTACTCTCAGGTACACTTTCATAAGCGACTGTAACTTACATGGATACTCCCCACTGCCTGTCCATGCAAGGACATGATGTATCCTCAGGTACACTTTCATTAGCGACTGTAACTTACATGGATACTCCCCACTGCCTGTCCATGCAAGGACATGATGTATCCTCAGGTACACTTTCATTAGCGACTGTAACTTACATGGATACTCCCCACTGCCTGTCCATGCAAGGACATGATGTATCCTCAGGTACACTTTCATTAGCGACTGTAACTTACACGGATACTCCCCACTCCCTGTACATGCAAGGACATGATGTATCCTCAGGTACACTTTCATTAGCGACTGTAACTTACATGGATACTCCCCACTGCCTGTCCATGCAAGGACATGATGTATCCTCAGGTACACTTTCATTAGCGACTGTAACTTACATGGATACTCCCCACTGCCTGTCCATGCAAGGACATGATGTATCCTCAGGTACACTTTCATTAGCGACTGCGGCTTACATGGATACTCCCCACTGCCTGTCCATGCAAGGACATGATGTATCCTCAGGTACACTTTCATTAGTGACTGTAACTTACATGGATACTCCCCACTGCCTGTCCATGCAAGGACATGATGTATCCTCAGGTACACTTTCATTAGCGTCTGTAACTTACATGCATACTCCCACTGCCTGTCCATGCAAGGACATGATGTATCCTCAGGTACACTTTCTTTGGCGACTGTAACTTACATGGATACTCCCCACTGCCTGTCCATGCAAGGACATGATGTATCCTCAGTAACACTTTCATTAGCGACTGTAACTTACATGGATACTCCCCACTGCCTGTCCATGCAAGGACATGATGTATCCTCAGGTACACTTTCATTAGCGACTGTAACTTACATGGATACTCCCCACTGCCTGTCCATGCAAGGACATGATGTACCCTCAGGTACACTTTCATTAGCGACTGTAACTTACATGGATACTCCCCACTGCCTGTCCATGCAAGGACATGATGTATCCTCAGGTACACTTTCATTAGCGACTGTAACTTACATGGATACTCCCCACTGCCTGTCCATGCAAGGACATGATGTATCCTCAGGTACACTTTCATTAGCGACTGTAACTTACATGGATACTCCCCACTGCCTGTCCATGCAAGGACATGATATATCCTCAGGTACACTTTCATTAGAGATTGTAACTTACATGGATACTCCCCAATGCCTGTCCATGCAAGGACATGATGTATCCTCAGGTACACTTTCATTAGCGACTGTAACTTACATAGATTCTCCCCACTGCCTGTCCATGCAAGGACATGATGTATCCTCAGGTACACTTTCATTAGCGACTGTAACTTACATGGATACTCCCAACTGCCTGTCCATGCAAGGACATGATGCATCCTCAGGTACACTTTCATTAGCGACTGTAACTTACATGGATACTCCCAACTGCCTGTCCATGCAAGGACATGATGTATCCTCAGGTACACTTTCATTAGCGTCTGTAACTTACATGGATACTCCCCACTGCCTGTCCATGCAAGCACATGATGTATCTGCAGGTACACTTTCATTAGCGACTGTAACTTACATGGATACTCCCCACTGCCTGTCCATGCAAGGACATGATGTATCCTCAGGTACACTTTCATTAGCGACTGAACTTACATGGATACTCCCACTGCCTGTCCATGCAAGGACATGATGTATCCGCAGGTACACTTTCATTAGCGACTGTAACTTACATGGATACTCCCAACTGCCTGTCCATGCAAGGACATGATGTATCTTCAGGTACACTTTCATTAGCGACTGTAACTTACATGGATACTCCCCACTGCCTCTCCATGTAAGGACATGATGTATCCTCAGGTACACTTTCATTAGCGACTGTAACTTACATGGATACTCCCCACTGCCTGTCCATGCAAGGACATGAGGTATCCTCAGGTGACCTTTCATTAGCGACTGTAACTTACATGGATATTCCCCACTGCCTGTCCATGCAAGGACATGATGTATCCTCAGGTACACTTTCATTAGCGACTGTAACTTACATGGATACTCCCCACTGCCTGTCCATGCAAGGACATGATGTATCCTCAGGTACACTTTCATTAGCGACTGTAACTTACATGGATACTCCCCACTGCCTGTCCATGCAAGGACATGATGTATCCTCAGGTACACTTTCATTAGCGACTGTAACTTACATGGATACTTCCCACTGCCTGTCCATGCAAGGACATGATGCATCCTCAGGTACACTTTCATTAGCGACTGTAACTTACATGGATACTCCCCACTGCCTGTCCATGCTAGGACATGATGTATCCTCAGGTGCACTTTTATTAGCGAGTGCAACTTACATGGATACTCCCACTCTCTGTCCATGCAAGGACATGATGTACCCTCAGGTACACTTTCATTAGCGACTGTAGCTTACATGGATACTCCCCACTGCCTGTCCATGCAAGGACATGATGTATCCTCAGGTACACTTTCATTAGCGACTGTAACTTACATGGATACTCCCCACTGCCTGTCCATGCAAGGACATGATGTACCCTCAGGTACACTTTCATTAGCGACTGTAACTTACATGGATACTCCCCACTGCCTGTCCATGCAAGGACATGATGTATCCTCAGGTACACTTTCATTAGCGACTGTAACTTACATGGATACTCCCAACTGCCTGTCCATGCAAGGACATGATGTTTCTTCAGGTACACTTTCATTAGCGACTGTAACTTACATGGATACTCCCCATTGCCTGTCCATGCAAGGACATGATGTATCCTCAGGTACACTTTCATTAGCGACTGTAACTTACATGGATACTCCCCACTGCGTGTCAATGCAAGGACATGATGTATACTCAAGTACACTTTCATTAGCGACTGTAACTTACATGGAAACTCCCCACTGCCTGTCCATGCAAGGACATGATGTATCCTCCGGTACGCTTTCATTAGCGACTGTAACTTACATGGATACCCCCCACTGCCTGTCCATGCAAGGACATGATGTATCCTCAGGTACACTTTCATTAGCGACTGTAACTTACATGGATACTCCCCACTGCCTGTCCATGCAAGGACATGATGTATCCTCAGGTACACTTTCATGAGTGACTGTAGCTTACATGGATACTCCCCACTGCCTGTCCATACAAGTACATGATGTATCCTCAGGTACACTTTCATTAGCGACTGCAACTTACATGGATACTCCCCACTGCCTGTCCATACAAGGACATGATGTATCCTCAGGTACACTTTCATTAGCGACTGTAACTTACATGGATACTCCCCACTGCCTGTCCATGCAAGGACATGATGTATCCTCAGGTACACTTTCATTAGCGACTGTAACTTACATGGATACTCCCACTGCCTGTCCATGCAAGGACATGATGTATCCTCAGGTACACTTTCATTAGCGACTGTAACTTACATGGATATTCCTCACTGCCTGTCCATGCAAGGACATGATGTATCCTCAGGTACACTTTCATTAGCGAGTGTAACTTACATGGATACTCCCCACTGCCTGTCCATGCAAGGACATGATGTATCCTCAGGTACACTTTCATTAGCGACTGTAACTTACATGGATACTCCCCACTGCCTGTCCATGCAAGGACATGATGTATCCTCAGGTACACTTTCATTAGCGACTGTAACTTACATGTATACTCCCCACTGCCTTTCCATGCAAGGACATGATGTATCCTCAGGTACACTTTCATTAGCAACTGTAACTTACATGGATACTTCCCACTGCCTGTCCATGCAAGGACATGATGCATCCTCAGGTACACTTTCATTAGCGACTGTAACTTACATGGATACTCCCCACTGCCTGTCCATGCAAGGACATGATGTATCCTCAGGTACACTTTCATTAGCGACTGTAACTTACATGGATACTCCCCACTGCCTGTCCATGCAAGGACATGATGTATCCTCAGGTACACTTTCATTAGCGACTGTAACTTACATGGATACTCCCCACTGCCTGTCCATGCAAGGACATGATGTATCCTCAGGTACACTTTCATTAGCGACTGTAACTTACATGGATACTCCCCACTGCCTGTCCATGCAAGGACATGATGTACCCTCAGGTACACTTTCATTAGCGACTGTAACTTACATGGATACTCCCCACTGCCTGTCCATGCAAGGACATGATGTATCCTCAGGTACACTTTCATTAGCGACTGTAACTTACATGGATACTCCCCACTGCCTGTCCATGCAAGGACATGATGTATCCTCAGGTACACTTTCATTAGCGACTGTAACTTACATGGATACTCCCCACTGCCTGTCCATGCAAGGAGATGATGTATCCTCAGGTACACTTTCATTAGCGCCTGAAACTTACACGGATACTCCGCACTGCCTGTCCATGCAAGGAGATGATGTATCCTCAGGTACACTTTCATTAGCGACTGTAACTTACATGGATACTCCCCACTGCCTGTCCATGCAAGGAGATGATGTATCCTCAGGTACACTTTCAATAGCGACTGTAACTTACATGGATACTCCCCACTGCCTGTCCATGCAAGGACACGATGTATCCTCAGGTACACTTTCATTAGCGACTGTAACTTACATGGATACTCCCCACTGCCTGTCCATGCAAGGACATGACGTATCCTCAGGTACACTTTCATTAGCGACTGTAACTTACATGGATACTCCCCACTGCCTATCCATGCAAGGACATGATGTATCTTCAGGTACACTTTCATTAGCGACTGTAACTTACATGGATACTCCCCACTGCCTGTCCATGCAAGGACATGATGTATCCTCAGGTACACTTTCATTAGCGACTGTAACTTACATGGATACTCCCCACTGCCTGTCCATTCAAGGACAGGATGTATCCTCAGGTACACTTTCATTAGCGACTGTAACTTACATGGATACTCCCCACTGCCTGTCCATGCAAGGACATGATGCATCCTCAGGTACACTTTCATTAGCGACTGTAACTTACATGGATACTCCCACTGCCTGTCCATGCAAGGACATGATGTATCCTCAGGTACACTTTCATTAGCGACTGTAAATTACATGCATACTCCCCACTGCCTGTCCATGCAAGGACATGATGTATCCTCAGGTACACTTTCATTAGCGACTGTAACTTACATGGATACTCCCACTGCCTGTCCATGCAAGGACATGATGTATCCTCAGATACACTTTCATTAGCGACTGTAAATTACATGCATACTCCCCACTGCCTGTCCATGCAAGGACATGATGTATCCTCAGGTACACTTTCATTAGCGACTGTAACTTACATGGATACTCCCCACTGCCTGTCCATGCAAGGACATGATGTATCCTCAGGTACACTTTCATTAACGACTGTAACTTTCATGGATACTCCCCACTGCCTGTCCATGCAAGGACATGATATATCCTCATGTACTCTTTCATTAGCGACTGCAACTTACATGGATACTCCCCAATGCCTGTCTATGCAAGGACATGATGTATCCTCAGGTACACTTACATTAGCGACTGTAACTTATATGGATGCCCCCCATTGCCTGTCCATACAAGGACATGATGTATCCTCAGGTACACTTTCATTAGCGACTGTAACTTACATGGATACTCCCACTGCCTGTCCATGCAAGGACATGATGTATCCTCAGGTACACTTTCATTAGCGACTGTAACTTACATGGATACTCCCCACTGCCTGTCCATGCAAGGACATGATGTATCCTCAGGTACACTTTCATTAGCGACTGTAACTTACATGGATACTCCCCACTGCCTGTCCATGCAAGGACATGATGTATCCTCAGGTACACTTTCATTAGCGACTGTAACTTACATGGATACTCCCCAGTGCCTGTCCATGCAAGGACATGATGTATCCTCAGGTACACTTTCATTAGCGACTGTAACTTACTTGGATACTCCTCACTGCCTGTCCATGCAAGGACATGATGTATCCTCAGGTACACTTTCATTAGCGAATGTAACTTACATGGATACTCCCCACTGCCTGTCCATGCAAGGACATGATGTATCCTCAGGTACACTTTCATTAGCGACTGTAACTTACATGGATACTCCCCACTGCCTGTCCATGCAAGGACATGATGTATCCTCAGGTACACTTTCATTAACGACTGCAACTTACATGGATACTCCCTACTGCCTGTCCATGCAAGGACATGATGTATCCTCAGGTACACTTTCATTAGCGACTGTAACTTACATGGATACTCCACCCTGCCTGTCCATGCAAGGACATGATGTATCCTCAGGTACACTTTCATTAGCGTCTGTAACTTACATGGATACTCCCATCTGCCTGTCCATGCAAGGACATGATGTGTCCTCAGGTACACTTTCATTAGCGACTGTAACTTACATGGATACTCCCCACTGCCTGTCCATGCAAGGACATGATGTATCCTCAGGTACACTTTCATTAGCGACTGTAACTTACATGGATACTCCCCACTGCCTGTCCATGCAAGGACATGATGTATCCTCAGGTACACTTTCATTAGCGACTGTAACTTACATGGATACTCCCCACTGCCTGTCCATGCAAGGACATGATGTATCCTCAGGTACACTTTCATTAGCGACTGTAACTTACATGGATACTCCCCACTGCCTGTCCATGCAAGGACATGATGTATCCTCAGGTACACTTTCATTAGCGACTGTAACTTACATGGATACTCCCCACTGCCTGTCCATGCAAGGACATGATGTATCCTCAGGTACACTTTCATTAGCGACTGTAACTTACATGGATACTCCCCACTGCCTGTCCATGCAAGGACATGATGTATCCTCAGGTACACTTTCATTAGCGACTGTAACTTACATGGATACTCCCCACTGCCTGTCCATGCAAGGACATGATGTATCCTCAGGTGCACTTTTATTAGCGACTGTAACTTACATGGATACTCCTCACTGCCTGTCCATGCAAGGACATGATGTACCCTCAGGTACACTTTCATTAGCGACTGTAACTTACATGGATACTCCCCACTGCCTGTCCATGCAAGGACATGATGTATCCTCAGGTACACTTTCATTAGCGACTGTAACTTACATGGATACCTCCCACTGCCTGTCCATGCAAGGACATGATGTATCCTCAGGTACACTTTCATTAGCGACTGTAACTTACATGGATACTCCCCACTGCCTGTCCATGCAAGGACATGATGTATCCTCAGGTACACTTTCATTAGCGACTGTAACTTACATGGATACTCCCCACTGCCTGTCCATGCAAGGACATGATCTATCCTCAGGTACACTTTCATTAGCGACTGTAACTTACATGTATACTCCCCACTGCCTTTCCATGCAAGGACATGATGTATCCTCAGGTACACTTTCATTAGCTACTGTAACTTACATGGATACTCCCCACTGCCTGTCCATGCAAGGACATGATGTATCCTCAGGTACACTTTCATTAGCGACTGTAACTTACATGGATACTCCCCACTGCCTGTCCATGCAAGGACATGATGTATCCTCAGGTGCACTTTCATTAGCGACTGTAACTTACATGGATACTCCCCGCTGCCTGTCCATGCAAGGACATGATGTATCCTCAGGTACACTTTCATTAGCGACTGTAACTTACATGGATACTCCCCACTGCCTGTCCATGCAAGGACATGATGTATCCTCAGGTACACTTTCATTAGCAACTGTAACTTACATGGATACTTCCCACTGCCTGTCCATGCAAGGACATGATGTATCCTCAGGTACACTTTCATTAGCGACTGTAACTTACATGGATACTCCCCACTGCCTGTCCATGCAAGGACATGATGTATCCTCAGGTACACTTTCATTAGCGACTGTAACTTACATGGATACTCCCCACTGCCTGTCCATGCAAGGACATGATGTATCCTCAGGTACACTTTCATTAGCGACTGTAACTTACATGGATATTCCCCACTGCCTGTCCATGCAAGGACATGATGTATCATCAGGTACACTTTCATTAGCGACTGTAACTTACATGGATACTCCCCACTGCCTGTCCATGCAAGGACATGATGTATCCTCAGGTACACTTTCATTAGCGACTGTAACTTACATGGATACTCCCCACTGCCTGTCCATGCAAGGACATGATGTATCCTCAGGTACACTTTCATTAGCGACTGTAACTTACATGGATACTCCCCACTGCCTGTCCATGCAAGGACATGATGTATCCTCAGATACACTTTCATTAGCGACTGTAACTTACATGGATACTCCCCACTGCCTGTCCATGCAAGGACATGATGTATCCTCAGGTACACTTTCATTAGCGACTGTAACTTACATGGATACTCCCCACTGCCTGTCCATGCAAGGACGTTAATTATCCTCCAGTACACTTTCATAGCGACTGTAACTTACATGGATACTCCCCACTGCCTCACCATGCAAGGAGATGATGTATCCTCAGGTACACTTTCATTAGCGACTGTAACTTACATGGATACTCCCTCTGCCTGTCCATGCAAGGACATGATGTATCCTCAGGTACACTTTCATTAGCGACTGTAACTTACATGGATACCTCCCACTGCCTGTCCATGCAAGGACATGATGTATCCTCAGGTACACTTTCATTAGCGACTGTAACTTACATGGATACTCCCCACTGCCTGTCCATGCAAGGACATGATGTATCCTCAGGTACACATTCATTAGCGACTGTAACTTACATGGATATTCCCCACTGCCTGCCCATGCAAGGACATGATGTATCCTCAGGTACACTTTCATTAGCGACTGTAACTTACATGGATACTCCCCACTGCCTGTCCATGCAAGGACATGATGTATCCTCAGGTACACTTTCATTAGCGACTGTAACTTACATGGATACTCCCCACTGCCTGTCCATGCAAGGACATGATGTATCCTCAGGTACACTTTCATTAGCGACTGTAACTTACATGGATACTCCCCACTGCCTGTCCATGCAAGGACATGATGTATCCTCAGGTACACTTTCATTAGCGACTGTAACTTACATGGATACTCCCCACTGCCTGTCCATACAAGGACATGATGTATCCTCAGGTACACTTTCATTAGCGACTGTAACTTACATGGATACTCCCAACTGCCTGTCCATGCAAGGACATGATGTGTCCTCAGGTACACTTTCATTAGCGACTGTAACTTACATGGATACTCCCCACTGCCTGTCCATGCAAGGACATGATGTATCCTCAGGTACACTTTCATTAGCGACTGTAACTTACATGGATACTCCTCACTGCCTCTCCATGCTAGGACATGAGGTATCCTCAGGTGACCTTTCATTAGCGACTGTAACTTACATGGATACTCCCCACTGCCTGTCCATGCAAGGACATGATGTATCCTCAGGTACATTTTCATTAGCGACTGTAACTTACATGGATACTCCCCACTGCCTGTCCATGCAAGGACATGATGTACCTTCAGGTACACTTTCATTAGCGACTGTAACTTACATGGATTCTCCCCACTGCCTATCCATGCAAGGACATGATGTATCTTCAGGTACACTTTCATTAGCGACTGTAACTTACATGGATACTCCCCACTGCCTGTCCATGCAAGGACATGATGCATCCTCAGGTACACTTTTATTAGCGACTGTAACTTACATGGATACTCCTCACTGCCTGTCCATGCTAGGACATGAGGTATCCTCAGGTGACCTTTCATTAGCGACTGTAACTTACATGGATACTCCCCACTGCCTGTCCATGCAAGGACATGATGTACCCTCAGGTACACTTTCATTAGCGACTGTAGCTTACATGGATACTCCCCACTGCCTGTCCATGCAAGGACATGATGTATCCTCAGTAACACTTTCATTAGCGAATGTAACTTACATGGATACTACCCACTGCCTGTCCATGCAAAGACATGATGTATTCTCAGGTACACTTTCATTAGCGACTGTAACTTACATGGATACTCCCCACTGCCTGTCCATGCAAGGACATGATGTATCCTCAGGTACACTTTCATTAGCGACTGTAACTTACATGGATAATCCCCACTGCCTGTCCATGCAAGGACATGACGTATCCTCAGGTACACTTTCATTAGCGACTGTAACTTACATGGATACGCCCCACTGCCTGTCCATGCAAGGACATGATGTATCCTCAGGTACACTTTCATTAGCGACAGTAACTTACATGGATACTCCCCACTGCCTGTACATGCAAGGACATGATGTATCCTCAGGTACACTTTCATTAGCGACTGTAACTTACATGGATACTCCCCACTGCCTGTACATGCAAGGACATGATGTATCCTCAGGTACACTTTCATTAGCGACTGTAACTTACATGGATACTCCCCACTGCCTGTCCATTCAAGGACATGATGTATCCTCAGGTACACTTTCATTAGCGACTGTAACTTACATGGATACTCCCCACTGCCTGTCCATGCAAGGACATGATGTATCCTCAGGTACACTTTCATTAGCGACTGTAACTGTAACTTACATGGATACTCCCCACTGCCTGTCCATGCAAGGACATGATGTACCCTCAGGTCCTCTTTCATTAGCGACTGTAACTTACATGGATACTCCCCACTGCCTGTCCATGCAAGGACATGATGTATCCTCAGGTACACTTTCATTAGCGACGTCAACTTACATGGATACTCCCCACTGCCTGTCCATGCAAGGACATGATGTATCCTCAGGTACACTTTCATTAGCGACTGTAACTTACATGGATACGCCCCACTGCCTGTCCATGCAAGGACATGATGTATCCTCAGGTACACTTTCATTTGCGACTGTAACTTACATGGATACTCCCCACTGCCTGTCCATGCAAGGACATGATGTATCCTCAGGTACACTTTCATTTGCGACTGTAACTTACATGGATACTCCCCACTGCCTGTCCATGCAACGACATGATGTATCCTCGAGTACACTTTCATTAGCAACTGTAACTTACATGGCTACTCCCCACTGCTTGTCCATGCAAGGACATGATGTATCCTTGGGTACACTTTCATTAGCGACTGTAACTTACATGGATATTCCTCACTGCCTGTCCATGCAAGGACATGATGTATCCTCAGGTACACTTTCATTAGCGACTGTAACTTACATGGATACTCCCCACTGCCTGTCCATGCAAGGACATGATGTATCCTCAGGTACACTTTCATTAGCGACTGTAACTTACATGTATACTCCCCACTGCCTGTCCATGCAAGGACATGATGTATCCTCAGGTACACTTTCATTAGCGACTGTAACTTACATGTATACTCCCCACTGCCTGTCCATGCAAGGACATGATGTATCCTCAGGTACACTTTCATTAGCGACTGTAACTTACATGGATACCCCCCACTGCCTGTCCATGCAAGGACATGATGTATCCTCAGGTACACTTTCATTAGCGACTGTAACTTACATGGATACTCCCCACTGCCTGTCCATGCAAGGACATGATGTATCCTCAGGTACACTTTCATAAGCGACTGTAACTTACATGGATACTCCCCACTGCCTGTCCATGCAAGGACATGATGTATCCTCAGGTACACTTTCATTAGTGACTGTAACTTACATGGATACTCCGCACTGCCTGTCCATGCAAGGACATGATGTATCCTCAGGTACACTTTCATTAGCGACTGTAACTTACATGGATACTCCCCACTGCCTGTCCATGCAAGGACATGATGTATCCTCAGGTACACTTTCATTAGCGACTGTAACTTACATGGATACCTCCCACTGCCTGTCCATGCAAGGACATGATGTATCCTCAGGTACACTTTCATTAGCGACTGTAACTTACATCGATACTCCCCACTGCCTGTCCATGCAAGGACATGATGTATCCTCAGGTACACTTTCATTAGCGACTGTAACTTACATGGATACTCCCACTGCCTGTCCATGCAAGGACATGATGTATCCTCAGGTACACTTTCATTAGCGACTGTAACTTACATGGATACTCCCCACTGCCTGTCCATGCAAGGACATGATGTATCCTCAGGTACACCTTCATTAGCGAATGTACCTTACATGGATACTCCCAACTGCCTGTCCATGCAAGGACATGATGTATCATCAGGTACACTTTCATTAGCGACTGTAACTTACATGGATACTCCCCACTGCCTGTCCATGCAAGGACATGATGTATCCTCAGGTACACTTTCATTAGCGACTGTAACTTACATGGATACTCCCCACTGCCTGTCCAAGCAAGGACATGATGTATCCTCCGGTACGCTTTCATTAGCGACTGTAACTTACATGGATACCCCCAACTGCCTGTCCATGCAAGGACATGATGTATCCTCAGGTACACTTTCATTAGCGACTGTAACTTACATGGATACTCCCCACTGCCTGTCCATGCAAGGACATGATGTATCCTCAGGTACACTTTCATTAGCGACTGTAACTTACATGGATACTCCCCACTGCCTGTCCATGCAAGGACATGATGTATCCTCAGGTACACTTTCATTAGCGACTGTAACTTACATGGATACTCCCCACTGCCTGTCCATGCAAGGACATGATGTATCCTCAGGTACACTTTCATTAGCGACTGTAACTTACATGGATACTCCCCACTGCCTGTCCATGCAAGGACATGATGTATCCTCAGGTACACTTTCATTAGCGACTGTAACTTACATGGATACTCCCCACTGCCTGTCCATGCAAGGACATGATGTACCCTCAGGTACACTTTCATTAGCGACTGTAACTTACCTGGATACCTCCCACTTCCTGTCCATGCAAGGACATGATGTACCCTCAGGTACACTTTCATTAGTGACTGTAACTTACATGGATACTCCCCACTGCCTGTCCATGCAAGGACATGATGTATCCTCAGGTACACTTTCATTAGCGACTGTAACTTACATGGATACTCCCCACTGCCTGTCCATGCAAGGACATGATGTATCCTCAGGTACACTTTCATTAGCGACTGTAACTTACATGGATACTCCCCACTGCCTGTCCATGCAAGGACATGATGTATCCTCAGGTACACTTTCATTAGCGACTGTAACTTACATGGATACTCCCCACTGCCTGTCCATGCAAGGACATGATGTATCCTCAGGTACACTTTCATTAGCGTCTGTAACTTACATGGATACTCCCAACTGCCTGTCCATGCAAGGACATGATGTGTCCTCAGGTACACTTTCATTAGCGACTGTAACTTACATGGATACTCCCACTGCCTGTCCATGCAAGGACATGATGTATCTGCAGGTACACTTTCATTAGCGACTGTAACTTACATGGATTCTCCCCACTGCCTGTCCATGCAAGGACATGATGTATCCTCAGGTACACTTTCATTAGCGACTGTAACTTACATGGATACTCCCCACTGCCTGTCCATGCAAGGACATGATGTATCCTCAGGTACACTTTCATTAGTGACTCTAACTTACATGGATATTCCTCACTACACTGCCTGTCCATGCAAGGACATGATGTATCCTCGGGTAAACTTTCTTTAACGACTGTATCTTACATGGATACTCCCCACTGCCTGTCCATGCAAGGACATGATGTATCCTCAAGTACACTTTCATTAGCGACTGTAACTTACATGGATACTCCCCACTGCCTGTCCATGCAAGGACATGATGTATCCTCAGGTACACTTTCATTAGCGACTGTAACTTACATGGATACTCCCCACTGCCTGTCCATGCAAGGACATGATGTATCCTCAGGTACACTTTCATTAGCGACTGTAACTTACATGGATACTCCCCACTGCCTGTCCATGCAAGGACATGATGTATCCTCAGGTACACTTTCATTAGCGACTGTAACTTACATGGATACTCCCCACTGCCTGTCCATGCAAGGACATGATGTATCCTCAGGTGCACTCAAGTACACTTTCATTAGCGACTGTAACTTACATGGATACTCCCCACTGCCTGTCCATGCAATGACATGATGTATCCTCAGGTACACTTTCATTAGCGACTGTAACTTACATGGATACTCCCCACTGCCTATCCATGCAAGGACATGATGTATTTTCAGGTACACTTTCATTAGCGACTGTAACTTACACGGATACTCCCCACTGCCTGTCCATGCAAGGACATGATGTATCCTCAGGTACACTTTCATTAGCGACTGTAACTTACATGGATACTCCCCACTGCCTGTCCATGCAAGGACATGATGTATCCTCAGGTACACTTTCATTAGCGACTGTAACTTACATGGATACTCCCCACTGCCTGTCCATGCAAGGACATGATGTATCCTCAGGTACACTTTCATTAGCGACTGTAACTTACATGGATACTCCCCACTGCCTGTCCATGCAAGGACATGATGTATCCTCAGGTACACTTTCATTAGCGACTGTAACTTACATGGATACGCCCCACTGCCTGTCCATGCAAGGACATGATGTATCCTCAGGTACACTTTCATTAGCGACTGTAACTTACATGGATACTCCCCACTGCCTGTCCATGCAAGGACATGATGTATCCTCAGGTACACTTTCATTAGCGACTGTAACTTACATGGATACTCCCCACTGCCTGTCCATGCTAGGACATGATGTATCCTCAGGTGCACTTTTATTAGCGACTGTAACTTACATGGATACTCCCACTCCACTGCCATGCAAGGACACATGATGTATCCTCAGGTACACTTTCATTAGCGACTGTAGCTTACATGGATACTCCCCACTGCCTGTCCATGCAAGGACATGATGTATCCTCAGGTACACTTTCATTAGCGACTGTAACTTACATGGATACTCCCCACTGCCTGTCCATGCAAGGACATGATGTATCCTCAGGTACACTTTCATTAGCGACTGTAACTTACATGGATACTCCCCACTGCCTGTCCATGCAAGGACATGATGTATCCTCAGGTACACTTTCATTAGCGACTGTAACTTACATGGATACTCCCCACTGCCTGTCCATGCAAGGACATGATGTATCCTCAGGTACACTTTCATTAGCGACTGTAACTTACATGGATACTCCCCACTGCCTGTCCATCCAAGGACATGATGTATCCTCAGGTACACTTTCATTAGCGACTGTAACTTACATGGATACTCCCCACTGCCTGTCCATGCAAGGACATGATGTATCCTCAGGTACACTTTCATTAGCGACTGTAACTTACATGGATACTCCCCACTGCCTGTCCATGCAAGGACATGATGTATCCTCCGGTACGCTTTCATTAGCGACTGTAACTTACATGGATACCCCCAACTGCCTGTCCATGCAAGGACATGATGTACCCTCAGCTACACTTTCTTTGGCGACTGTAACTTACATGGATACTCCCCACTGCCTGTCCATGCAAGGACATGATGTATCCTCAGGTACATTTTCATTGGCGACTGTAACTTACATGGATACTCCCCACTGCCTGTCCATGCAAGGACATGATGTATCCTCAGGTACACTTTCATTAGCGACTGTAACTTACATGGATTCTCCCCACTGCCTATCCATGCAAGGACATGATGTATCTTCAGGTACACTTTCATTAGCGACTGTAACTTACATGGATACTCCCCACTGCCTGTCCATGCAAGGACATGATGTACCCTCAGGTACACTTTCATTAGCGACTGTAGCTTACATGGATACTCCCCACTGCCTGTCCATGCAAGGACATGATGTATCCTCCGGTACGCTTTCATTAGCGACTGTAACTTACATGGATACTCCCCACTGCCTGTCCATGCAAGGACATGATGTATCCTCAGGTACACTTTCATTAGCGACTGTAACTTACATGGATACTCCCCACTGCCTGTCCATGCAAGGACATGATGTATCCTCAGGTACACTTTCATTAGCGACTGTAACTTACATGGATACTCACCTCTGCCTCTCCATCCAAGGACATGATGTATCCTCAGGTACACTTTCATTAGCGACTGTAACTTACATGGATACTCCCAACAGCCTGTCCATGCAAGGACATGATGTATCCTCAAGTACACTTTCATTAGCGACTGTAACTTACATGGATACTCCCCACTGCCTGTCCATGCAAGGACATGATGTATCCTCAGGTACACTTTCATTAGCGACTGTAACTTACATGGATACTCCCACTGCCTGTCCATGCAAGGACATGATGTATCCTCAGGTACACTTTCATTAGCGACTGTAACTTACATGGATACTCCCCACTGCCTGTCCATGCAAGGACATGATGTATCCTCAGGTACACTTTCATTAGTGACTGTAACTTACATGGATACTCCCCACTGCCTGTCCATGCAAGGACATGATGTATCCTCAGGTACACTTTCATTAGTGACTGTAACTTACATGGATACTCCCCACTGCCTGTCCATGCAAGGACATGATGTATCCTCAGGTACACTTTCATTAGCGACTGTAACTTACATGGATACTCCCCACTGCCTGTCCATGCAAGGACATGATGTATCCTCAGGTACACTTTCATTAGCGACTGTAACTTACATGGATACTCCCCACTGCCTGTCCATGCAAGGACATGATGTATCCTCAGGTACACTTTCATTAGCGACTGTAACTTACATGGATACTCCCCACTGCCTGTCCATGCAAGGACATGATGTATCCTCAGGTACACTTTCATTAGCGACTGTAACTTACATGGATACTCCCCACTGCCTGTCCATGCAAGGACATGATGTACCCTCAGGTACACTTTCATTAGCGACTGTAACTTACATGGATACTCCCCACTGCCTGTCCATGCAAGGACATGATGTACCCTCAGGTACACTTTCATTAGCGACTGTAACTTACATGGATACTCCCCACTGCCTGTCCATGCAAGGACATGATGTACCCTCAGGTACACTTTCATTAGCGACTGTAACTTACATGGATACTCCCCACTGCCTGTCCATGCAAGGACATGATGTATCCTCAGGTACACTTTCATTAGCGACTGTAACTTACATGGATACTCCCCACTGCCTGTCCATGCAAGGACATGATGTACCCTCAGGTACACTTTCATTAGCGACTGTAACTTACATGGATACTCCCCACTGCCTGTCCATGCAAGGACATGATGTACCCTCAGGTACTCTTTCATTAGCGACTGTAACTTACATGGATACTCCCCCTGCCTGTCCATGCAAGGACATGATGTACCCTCAGGTACTCTTTCATTAGCGACTGTAACTTACATGGATACGCCCCACTGCCTGTCCATGCAAGGACATGATGTATCCTCAGGTACACTTTCATTAGCGACAGTGACTTACATGGATACTCCCCACTGCCTGTCCATGCAAGGACATGATGTATCCTCAGGTACACTTTCATTAGCGACTGTAGCTTACATGGATACTCCCCACTGCCTGTCCATGCAAGGACATGATGTATCCTCAGGTGCACTTTCATTAGCGACTGTAACTTTCATGGATACTCCCCACTGCCTGTCCCTGCAAGGACATGATGTATCCTCAGATACACTTTCATTAGCGACTGTAACTTACATGGATATGCCCCACTGCCTGTCCATGCAAGGACATGATGTATCCTCAGGTACACTTTCATTAGCGACTGTAACTTACATGGATACTCCCCACTGCCTGTCCATGCAAGGACATGATGTATCCTCAGGTACACTTTCATTAGCAACTGTAACTTACATGGATACTCCCCACTGCCTGTCTATGCAAGGACATGATGTATCCTCATGTACACTTTCATTAGCGACTGTAACGTACGAGTATACTCCCCACTGTCTGTCCATGCAAGAACATGATGTACCCTCACGTACACTTTCATTAGCGACTGTAACTGACATGGATACTCCCCACTGCCTGTCCATGCAAGGACATGATGTATCCTCATGTGCACTTTCATTAGCGACTGTAACTTACATGGATACTCCCCACTGCCTGTCCATGCAAGGACATGATGTACCCTCAGGTACACTTTCATTGGCGACTGTAACTTACATGGATACTCCCCACTGCCTGTCCATGCAAGGACATGATGTATCCTCAGTAACACTTTCATTAGCTACTGTAACTTACATGGATACTCCCCACTGCCTGTCCATGCAAGGACATGATGTATCCTCAGGTACACTTTCATTAGCGACTGTAACTTACATGGATACTCCCCACTGCCTGTCCATGCAAGGACATGATGTATCCTCAGGTACATTTTCATTAGCGACTGTAACTTACATGGATACTCCCCACTGCCTGTCCATGCAAGGACATGATGTACCCTCAGGTACACTTTCATTAGCGACTGTAACTTACATGGATACTCCCCACTGCCTGTCCATGCAAGGACATGATGTACCCTCAAGTACTCTTTCATTAGCGACTGTAACTTACATGGATACTCCCCACTGCCTCTCCATGCAAGGACATGAGGTATCCTCAGGTACACTTTCATTAGTGACTGTAACTTACATGGAATCTCCCCACTGCCTGTCCATGCACGGACATGATGTACCCTCAGGTACACTTTCATTAGCGACTGTAACTTACATGGATAATCCCCACTGCCTGTCCATGCAAGGACATGATGTACCCTCAGGTACTCTTTCATTAGCGACTGTAACTTACATGGATACTCCCCACTGCCTGTCCATGCAAGGACATGATGTATCCTCAGGTACACTTTCATTAGCGACTGTAACTTACATGGATACTCCCTACTGCCTGTCCATGCAAGGACATGTTGTATCCTCAGGTACACTTTCATTAGTGACTTTAACTTACATGGATACTCCCCACTGCCTGTCCATGCAAGGACATGATGTATCCTAAGGTACACTTTCATTAGCGACTGTAACTTACATGGATACTCCCCACTGCCTGTTCATGCAAGGACATGATGTATCCTCAGGTACACTGTCATTAGTGACTGTAACTTACATGGATACTCCCCACTGCCTGTCCATGCAAGGACATGATGTATCCTCGGGTACACTTTCATTAGCGACTGTAACTTACATGGATACTCCCCACTGCCTGTCCATGCAAGGACATGACGTATCCTCAGGTACACTTTCATTAGCGACTGTAACTTACATGGATACGCCCCACTGCCTGTCCATGCAAGGACATGATGTACCCTCAGGTTCTCTTTCATTAGCGACAGTAACTTACATGGATACTTCCCACTGCCTGTCCGTTCAAGGACAGGATGTATCCTCAGGTACACTTTCATTAGCGACTGTAACTTACATGGATACTCCCCACTGCCTGTCCATGCAAGGACATGATGCATCCTCAGGTACACTTTCATTAGCGACTGTAACTTACATGGATACCCACCACTGCCTGTCCATACAAGGACATGATGCATCCTCAGGTACACTTTCATTACCGGCTGTAACTTACATGGATACCCACCACTGCCTGTCCATACAAGGACATGATGCATCCTCAGGTACACTTTCATTAGTGACTGTAACTTACATGGATACTCCCAACTGCCTGTCCATGCAAGGACATGACGTTTCCTCAGGTACACTTTCATTAGCGACTGTAACTTACATGGATACTCCCCACTGCCTGTCCATGCTAGGACATGATGTACCCTCAGGTACACTTTCATTGATTTTTTCATATTTCACAGAGTCTATCTAGTGGTACTAAAGGTCAAGGAGCACAGAACATGGCCATCTGGTGTCCAACTCCCACTGCATGCACACTATACAATTCAGCAGTGTGAATTTTGGCATACTAAGTGCACAAGACTTGGCAATCCAAATTATTTCTCCTCTTTCGTGTTTTTCTGATATTCCAGGTTCCAGTCTAAGCAATATCACAGTTAGCATTAAAAATGCCATTCATTTAAAATTTTCTGAAAGGTTTGGTATAATGGTTATGGTCTTTCCCTCATAGACAGAAGGTACATTTTTTAAACACACCTTCATTGTGTTGTCACTTGTGACAGGGTTTAATTCTGACCTTGGGTTCCTGTCTATGCTTAAAATGGTTCTTCAGGGCAGTTAGCCTAGTATTCACCTATAAACATGAAAACATTTTTTTAAAGGATCTCTGAGTAATTAAGAGTAGTTTGAACCTACTATAGTACTTTGTCCTTTTATTCAATGTATGTCATTATACTTAATTTACAATTTCACTTAGAATGAAGTTAGAATAATCCGTGAGCATAGTTGCATTGGCATTCAGAGAGCTTTCAAACTGGTTTAAATAGATTTTTGGGAAGTGGACAAAGGCAGGGAGTAGTATTTTTATCTATATCTACTGTTCTAAAATAGTAGTATTTTAAAAAGAAATGTGATATGTTTCAAGTATTGCCTCCACAGAATGTGACGTCCATTAATATTCCCTCTTGTTTTGCTGAAAAGTTTGGCAATGTGCTTTGTGCACAAATACCAAACCTACATGACTTTGCACCTTTATGGTGCATTAATCTGGTGTACCTACAGGTAGCATTAACCATGGCATCATGCAGGAACAAAATGCAAAGTTTTTAACATGCAGGACATTGTGTTTCTGTAAAGATTAAACCAAATAAATCACTTATAATATTTAAAATTGTTCTATAAAACACCAGCTTCCTGAAAGCCAAAGAGCCAAAAAGATGAAAAAAAATGTCAAAACTCAGAAGGGCAAAAACATCAATTATAAATATTTGAAAACAGCATTTGGCTTTATGCTAGCCATCCCCTCATCCTTTTTTTTCTTCCTCATACTGAGGCTTAAGCATGTTTAGGGAAGCCAATTTAAAATAGGATTCTGAGTCCTTATTTGAGAAGGAATGGTATTTTTAAGTTACAGTGCTATTACATTGATTATGCAGGAAGAAGAAGAAATGACAATCATAAGTGTGTGTGTGAGTGTGTGTGTGTGTGCGTGTGTGTGTGTGTGTGTGTGTGTGTGTGTGTGTGTGTGTGTGTGTGTGTGTGTGTGTGTGTGTGTGTGTGTGTGTGTGTGTGTGTGTGTGTGTGTGTGTGCGCGCACGTGGTAGGACTAGTAATTGTACCTGTTAGCACTAGTATTAGTAGCCATGTTTGTGACAGTTGTAACAATGGATTAAAAAGACATACAAACTGGATCTAAAAGTTGGGTTTCGGTGTTGTACACCTGGTATCATCTCTAACAACAAAACTATCTCTTGTTCTGAGATAAGTTCTGTTCATATATATATTTTATGCACACACATATGCAGCAGTATATAGATGAGAGATTTCTATATACAGCATCTAAACTATGTTCTTAGTCCGGTCCTTCCACCTCACCCATACCCACTTCCCCTTTGCACAGCATTCCATAATTCATGAAGGCTGTGCTAGCATTCATGAAGGTCAGTAGGACAAGGACATACCAAAAGATATGAAGCATGTTCCAGTGCAAAGAGAACTGCATGGCTATAAACAGAAACCAAAATATTGAAATCGTCCGTACTGAAGTTCAGTTACTGCTGACCTAATAAGAGAATCAGGTCACTTCTTCAAATGTTTTTTTAGATCTCCAAGTTAATCCAGCTAAATCTTGGGCAAATTACTCAGTGAGTGCTCCAGGTAGAAATGAACCAGAATTTGATTGGTTAACTGAACTGGCTCTATCTCAAGATTAGACATGACTATACCCAGTAAGAAAACTAAGTGCAGACTATGCATTCTTATGTGTGGCAGAGGAAACCTCCTGGGCAAAGTCAAAATCCTACATAATCTGAAGGAATTCCATGACACGCTCACTATTCATCATCAATAAAGGTATGAAAACCTGTTGAATAAGCCAGTTTAGAGATGTAGACACTGTGTCAATAAGAAATTTTGTTACCTCCAGTAAAGTCCCCAGCTAGCTAGAAAGATGATAAATTCAGAGAAATCTGAGTTGTCAGGGTAATATTCTGTAATACTGCCTTGCATGTGACTTTAGATTACCAAATGACCAGGTTATATGGGAACAGCTGGACAATGACCAAAATTCTCATCTAGGCAAGTTTTGGTTATCAGTTTCAAATTAAGATCATATAACGCCTCATAGATAATTTCAAGTTTGTTCCTCATCAGACTGACATTGATAACAGAAAGAGGTCATAGGAACATGACTGGTTCATAGGTTAGTGCTAGGCTAACTGAATTATCCTGCACCTTGTGTTTTCCCAACCCCTTCTGCCAGATATAGATGACCATGTGACTCCATAGGATAGCCCACAGGCCTACCCTGAATGAAAACTTAATTTGGATCAATCCATAGGAGTACAAGAGCAATAGTAAGCAAGTGATCACAAGAACGTAAGATGCCTACCTGTATACATACAAATGATTACAAGGACCATAAGATTATACAATTTCATATATATACTTTTAAGCAAACATACTTAAAAGTTCATGCATCCCTTTCCGCACACTTCATAGTACTCATTTCGTAAACCAGGCAAGGGCTGCACATGAAAATCAGTACTCATTTCGTAAACCAGGCAAGAGCTGCACATGAAAATCAGTACTCATTTCGTAAATCAGGCAAGGGCTGCACATGAAAATCAGTACTCATTTAGTAAACCAGGCAAGGGCTGCACATGAAAATCAGTACTCATTTCGTAAACCAGGCAAGGGCTGCACATGAAAATCAGTACTCATTTCGTAAACCAGGTAAGGGCTACACATGGAAATCAATACTCATTTCGTAAACCAGGCAAGGGCTGCACATGAAAATCAGTGCTCATTTCGTAAACCAGGCAAGAGCTGCACATGAAAATCAGTACTCATTTTGTAAACCAGGCAAGGGCTGCACATGAAAATCAGTACTCATTTTGTAAACTAGGCAAGGGCTGCACATGAAAATCAGTACTCATTTCGTAAATCAGGCAAGGGCTGCACATGAAAATCCTGCTGTCAGTTTTTGTGTCTGTCCATCCAATCATCAAAACTAGCCATAAGAGTAACCAAAGTAGTACTTTGTTTGACCTGCAGTGGTAATTTATTCCATAGGCTGTCCATACCCTGAGTTAGAAACCTCTCACTACATCAAGTCTTGGTTATATGTTGGGGGTAGATCTAGATCCCAATTGTAATTATTTGTAGAGTCACTGGTTTTGCAAACAGATATTATGTCAAATAGGATTGGTCTTTCATGGCTCAAAAAGCAAGATACAGGCCTTTAATTTTAATGGTTGGGTATTTTGGGGTTTTTTATAGTTGAATGATATGCTTGGATTTCAACATATCAAAGGAGACCATTGTATTCAAAGATGGGTCTGACAATGGAAGAGTACAGTGGTAGGGTGACTTCTTCGGATCTTGAAGATATTCGCTTGGAAATTAACTGGGACAGATAGAAGGATTTCCCAACCATGGTGGAAACATAGTGATCAAATGACAGAGAGTTGTCCACATAAGTACCCAGGTGCCTTATTTGCAGAACTATCTGAAGAGGAGAAGTATTTATAACTTATGAGCTGGGGACAGTTTCTTTTTGTCAAATGTTACTGTACTACACTTTTTTTGCATTAAACTTAAGACTATTTTCAGTACACCAGGCATGTACCCTTGCTGGAGATGGTTAGTGTCAGTGGATAAGTGGCTGACAGTACCCAGCCTGTATTCATCAGCAACCTTGGACAGCCACACTTCTGGTATATTGGATTGGGTGTCTGAAAAATAAATGCCAAACAAGAAAGGGACCCATTAGTTACGATTTTACATACAGAGAGGGTAACAGAAACTTTGAAGTCAAGAAACTGTCGGATATCCAATTTGCAATCCAGTAGATGACACAGGAGTATACATTAACCTTGTCTAATTTTTTTTATTAGTACCAAGATGAGGCATAGTGTCAAAAGCTTTTGCCAAATGTAGATAAGTAGTGCACACTGAGTGGCCACTGTCCACAGCTTCTGTAACCTTTTCAAAGAAGTTTATTATGTCTATGAGGTAGGGGCTGTGCTTCACAAAACCAAATTGAGTGGTGTCTGGATCAGTTAAGTTTCTATGTCTGAATTAATGAATTCTGCTGAGATATGCTCTATGGCTATGCATATAAGACTGGTGAGGCTGATGGGGTTATAACTACCTGGGTTTGTTGGGGGGGCACACTTCTATAGAGGAGTCATAGGCTGTTCTCCAGGCATCATGAGCAACTCTGTAGCTAGGCTAAGGTTGAACAATTTTAGTAACGGCCTGGATGGTGCACAGTGGGTGAGAATGTGGCCTGGTATGTTATGTGGTCCCATCAAAACTTTTTTAGCCCTTGACAGGTATTATAAGACTTGTTCCATGATAGCTTCAGGAAAAACTAAATTTTCAGGAATAATGGCTGAAACAGTCTGTGTAGGTGGGATAAAGTTAGAACAAATATGCCTGTTGATATACTGGCTGTATTCTTGGGATGGGAAAATATTACATTGTTATGAATGAGCTCAGTGCATTATTGGACATTATTCCTTAATTTCCTAACAAAACTGAAGAATGATTTGTAGTTTCCTTTGGTATCCATATCAATCTTAAGTTGATACTCTGCCTTACATTTTCTAATAGTGCTCTTAAATTCCTTGCTGGCATGTTTCAGTGTGGTCTTGAGGTAGGGGGTAGGAGTGTGGTCTTGATGTAGGGGGTATGGGTGTGGCCTTGAGGTAGGGGGTAGGGGTGTGGTCTTGAGGTAGGGGTAGGAGTGTGGTCTTAAGGTGGGGGTAGGAGTGTGGTCTTGAGGTAGGGGTAGGAGTGTGGTCTTGAGGTAGGGGGTAGGGGTGTGGTCTTGAGGCAGGGGATATGAGTGTGGTCTTGAGGTAGGGGGTAGGGGTGTGGTCTTGAGGTAGGGTTAGGCGTATGGTCTTGAGGTAGGGGTAGGAGTGTGGTCTTGAAGTAGGGGGTAGGGGTGTGGTCTTGAGGTAGGGGGTAGGGGTGTAATCTTGAGGTAGGGGTAGGAGTGCGGTCTTGCGGTAGGGGTAGGAGTGTGGTCTTGCGGTAGGTGGTAGGAATGTGGTCTTGAGGTAGGGGTAGGAGTGTGGTCTTGAGGTAGGGGGTAGGGGTGTGGTCTTGAGGTAGGGGTAGGAGTGTGGTCTTGAGGTAGGGGTAGGAGTGTGGTCTTGCAGTAGGGGGTAGGAATGTGGTCTTGAGGTAGGGGGTAAGAATGGGATCTTGAGGTAGGGTTAGGAGTGTGGTCTTGAGGTAGGTGTAGGGGTGTGGTCTTGAAGTAGGGTGTAGGGGTGTGGTCTTGAGGTAGGGAGTAGGAGTGTGGTCTTGAGGTAGGGGGTTGGGGTGTGGTCTTGAGGTAGGGGTAGGAGTGTGGTCTTGAGGTAGGGGGCAGGGGTGTGGTCTTGAGGTAGGGGTAGGGGTGTGGTCTTGAGGTAGGGTAGGAGTGTGATTTTGAGATAGGGTTAGGAGTGTGGTCTTGAGGTAGGGGTAGGGGTGTGGTCTTGAGGTAGGGGTAGGAGTGTGGTCTTGAGGTAGGGGTAGGAGTGTGGTCTTGAGGTAGGGGTAGGAGTGTAGTCTTGAGGTAGGGGTAAGGGTGTGGTCTTGAGGTAGGGGTAAGAGTGTAGTCTTGAGGTAGGGGTAGGGGTGTGGTCTTGAGGTAGGGGTAGGAGTGTAGTCTTGAGGTAGGGGTAGTAGTGTGGTCTTGAGGTAGGGGGTAGGAGTGTGGTCTTGAGGTAGGGGGTAGGGGTGTGGTTTTGAGGTTGGGGTAGGGGTGTGGTCTTGAGGTAGGGGTAGGAGTGTAGTCTTGAGGTAGGGGTAGCGGTGTGGTCTTGAGGTAGGGGGTAGGAGTGTGGTCTTGAGGTAGGGGTAGGGGTGTGGTGTTGAGGTAGGGGGTAGGGGTCTCTTACAACTTTGCATTATTTTCCTTGTTTTAGAGCAGAGAGGCATGGACTTTGAAGTGTTGGTGAAAACTAGAGGTGAATGTGGCAGCCCTTTCAGGTATATCCATTTGCGGGAGATTGTTGGGAGTTTTGCACAGGAAGTTGGTTTGCCCTGGTGAAGTCCCTGAAGGCAGTTTTCCTGTCACTGTGGTAGAGAACATGCTTCTAAAACCTCCACCCAATGATTTTCAACTATTACAAGCTGATAACAGCAGACAGTAATGCCGTGAAACAGACAAGTCAGGCTAAGTGAATGAGGAGCTAATAGAAGGCCTCTAGTATATCTGACACCCAAGGTGAATGAGGAGCTAATAGAAGACCTCTAGTATATCTGACACCCAAGGTGAATGAGGAGCTAATAGAAGGCCTCTAGTATATCTGACACCCAAGGTGAATGAGGAGCTAATAGAAGACCTCTAGTATATCTGACACCAAGGTGAATGAGGAGCTAATAGAAGACCTCTAGTATATCTGACACCAAGGTGAATGAGGAGCTAATAGAAGGCCTCTAGTATATCTGACACCAAGGTGAATGAGGAGATAATAGAAGGCCTCTAGTATATCTGACACCCAAGGTGAATGAGGAGCTAATAGAAGACCTCTAGTATATCTGACACCAAGGTGAATGAGGAGCTAATAGAAGGCCTCTAGTATATCTGACACCAAGGTGAATGAGGAGCTAATAGAAGACCTCTAGTATATCTGACACCAAGGTGAATGAGGAGCTAATAGAAGACCTCTAGTATATCTGACACCAAGGTGAATGAGGAGCTAATAGAAGGCCTCTAGTATATCTGACACCCAAGGTGAATGAGGAGCTAATAGAAGGCCTCTAGTATATCTGACACCCAAGGTGAATGAGGAGCTAATAGAAGACCTCTAGTATATCTGACACCAAGGTGAATGAGGAGCTAATAGAAGACCTCTAGTATATCTGACACCAAGGTGAATGAGGAGCTAATAGAAGGCCTCTAGTATATCTGACACCAAGGTGAATGAGGAGCTAATAGAAGGCCTCTAGTATATCTGACACCAAGGTGAATGAGGAGCTAATAGAAGACCTCTAGTATATCTGACACCAAGGTGAATGAGGAGCTAATAGAAGACCTCTAGTATATCTGACACCCAAGGTGAATGAGGAGCTAATAGAAGACCTCTAGTATATCTGACACCAAGGTGAATGAGGAGCTAATAGAAGACCTCTAGTATATCTGACACCAAGGTGAATGAGGAGCTAATAGAAGGCCTCTAGTATATCTGACACCCAAGGTGAATGAGGAGCTAATAGAAGGCCTCTAGTATATCTGACACCCAAGGTGAATGAGGAACTAATAGAAGGCCTCTAGTATATCTGACACCCAAGGTGAATGAGGAGCTAATAGAAGACCTCTAGTATATCTGACACCAAGGTGAATGAGGAGCTAATAGAAGGCCTCTAGTATATCTGACACCCAAGGTGAATGAGGAGCTAATAGAAGACCTCTAGTATATCTGACACCAAGGTGAATGAGGAGCTAATAGAAGGCCTCTAGTATATCTGACACCAAGGTGAATGAGGAGCTAATAGAAGGCCTCTAGTATATCTGACACCCAAGGTGATGTGTGCTCCAAAGTACAGCCAGAAAAGAAACTTATAATTAATGTTAATCATTTAACAAGGTGAAATGATACTGACGGACATTGTGTAGCACCATTATGACCTTGCATTTTAGATTTTAACAAAGCAGGCTGCATTAATTCCTCATCAGACTGATGCATATTATCTAACTACCTAACAAACATACAGTAAATATAAATATATTGCTGTTAACGTCATACTAGAATTCCTAGGCAAAACCACTTAATCAGGAAAATAATAACTAAACAAGCAGCTAAAAAAAACATCAGTTCTTAACCTTCTCCAAATTATAGTCATGAAGGTCACGAAATGCTACAAGCTAAATCTTCAAAAGTCTAGCTTACCTGTCTGAACATTATTAAGATAATTCAAGGTAATACTGAACTTGGTTTCTGATGTTCATGCAGAACAACAGTATAAATTTTGAGGCAGAGGACGCTCTGAGTTTGTCACAGAAAACTAGATTTCTATTGGCATAACAGAAAGTTGTTACAAAACTGGACCGTAAAATCTGGTTTTGGGTCTAACACAATGTGGATGTTCCAGCGACTAATGGACTTCACAATAACCATTAACTTCTCCATTTTGACTGCCTACTTCTAAACTTCTAATACCCTATAGGGACTTCAGTTAGACTCCCGCACCCCCTGGTAATTGTCTCTATATTATGTTTAATAAGATGTCCTTGTTGATCAGTAGGAATTCCTGAACTTCTGTTTTTGAAAATTTGAGAGGGTTTTGTCCACAGTCACTTAATACATGGTTAGCATTTGGTTCCCTTTCTCGACATCTCTGACCTCAGTCGCCATGATTTCCATACTAACCTGCAAGTCACATCAAGGCATTGGAACATTTATATGGCAAATATGCCCTGTATTCCTCTTCCATCCTTGTCAACTCATTTACCTGCTCACTTTTCTCATGAGGTCCTTGCCACTTAGCCAAGAATGTGTTTTTAGTTGAGCGGATCAGAACTAAACCTTGGTCTTCTACCTGAAACTCCCTGTTGTGGGCACTCCTATTATATACCCCTTGTTGACTTGCTTGTACCCTCTCCACCTGCTTTTGCACAATGGGTATTTCTACTTTTATCCTGTCCTCTACATCCATATTATACCCTATGACACTCTTAAAAGGTGTCTTCACTTACTCCCACATTTCTTTCACTGTATCTATAGGTTTGTAGACAAGAACTGCTGCACAAAAGAATAACTCATGTTCTTAAGTTCCTTCCACCCACAAAGTGAGCAATGCCCGACAGACCATTGGAGAGTATGAGTCTCTCCAGCCAGTTATCAAGGTTCATTTTGAATCCAGCAAGGATGTTATTCTGTCTGACATATAGACAAAGAAGTTTGCTTGAGAGGGTGGGGGATACTTGGATATGAATGTATCATGTCAATGTGTCTTATTTATCTGTTGGTGAACATTTGGTCACTTTAACTCGGCATTTGAGGAACAGTTTATTCTGCAAAGGAATAAAATGTCAGGCATGGTTGGATCTTTTTTGTCTCAAAAGGCTAGACACAGATCCCCACAGTGGAGTCTTTAAGAAATTGAGTACAGCATAGAGAGAAGGTTGGCAGGATGTCCTGATAAATAATATTTTTGAGGCCAATGATCTTTTATGTTTGGAATGTCTGAGTCCTCCCAAGTTCAGTGACCTGTTTAGACAAATACATGGCAAAAGAGACATTATGTTATATAGTCAGTAATGGGAATGGTGAGATACAAGTAAAAGGCAATGCTCCGAGCCATCTACTAAACAACAGTAATGGAAATGGTGAGATACAAGTAAAAGGCAATGCTCTGCGCCATCTACTAAACAACAGTAATGGGAATGGTGAAATACAAGTAAAAGGCAATGCTCTGCGCCATCTACTAAACAACAGTAATGGGAAGGGTGAGATACAAGTAAAAGGCAATGCTCCGAGCCATCTACTAAATAACAGTAATGGGAATGGTGAGATACAAGTAAAAGGCAATGCTCTGAGCCATCTACTAAACAACAGTAATGGGAATGGTGAGATACAAGTAAAAGGCAATGCTCTGCGCCATCTACTAAACAACAGTAATGGGAATGGTGAGATACAAGTAAAAGGCAATGCTCTGCGCCATCTACTAAACAACAGTAATGGGAATGGTGAGATACAAGTAAAAGGCAATGCTCTGAGCCATCTACTAAACAACAGTAATGGGAAGGGTGAGATACAAGTAAAAGGCAATGCTCTGTGCCATCTACTAAACAACAGTAATGGGAATGGTGAGATACAAGTAAAAGGCAATGCTCTGAGCCATCTACTAAATAACAGTAATGGGAAGGGTGAGATACAAGTAAAAGGCAATGCTCTGCGCCATCTACTAAACAACAGTAATGGGAATGGTGAGATACAAGTAAAAGGCAATGCTCGGAGCCATCTACTAAATAACAGCTCAAAGTCACTGAACCTCATAGAGGCTTGATGTACATCTCAAACTGAGAAAATTAAATAAGGCAACAGCTAATCCCAGTCTTTGCCATCATTCACAGTTACTTTTCTTAGCACAGATTTTAAATTTTTATCAAATCACTCTACAACTCATGCATCTGGGCATTGGGGTGATATACTGAGGTTCTTAGCTGCTGTACCTGAAGGTTTTCACATAGGTGCCTCATGACTTTGGACATGAACAGTGCACTCTACAACGTTAAGATCTCCTGCAGTGTCTGTACCTGTGAGTTTGGACATGAAGGGTGCACTCTACAACGTTAAGATCTCCTGCAGTGTCTGTACCTGTGAGTTTGGATATGAAGGGTGCACTCTACAACGGTAAGATCTCCTGCAGTGTCTGTACCTGTGAGTTTGGATATGAAGGGTGCACTCTACAACGTTAAGATCTCCTGCAGTGTCTGTACCTGTGAGTTTGGACATGAAGGGTGCACTCTACAATGTTAAGATTTCCTGCAGTGCCTGTAGCTGTGAGTTTGGACATGAAGGGTGCACTCTACAATGTTTAGATCTCCTGCAGTGTCTTTACCTGTGAGCTCAGACATGAAGGGTGCACTCTACAACGTTAAGATCTCCTGCAGTGTCTGTACCTGTGAGTTTGGACATGAAGGGTGCACTCTACAATGTTAAGATTTCCTGCAGTGCCTGTAGCTGTGAGTTTGGACATGAAGGGTGCACTCTACAATGTTTAGATCTCCTGCAGTGTCTTTACCTGTGAGTTCAGACATGAAGGGTGCACTCTACAACGTTAAGATCTCCTGCAGTGTCTTTACCTGTGAGTTTGGACATGAACAGTGCACTCTACAATGTTAAGATCTCCTGCAGTGTCTGTACCTGTGAGTTTGGACATGAAGGGTGCACTCTACAATGTTAAGATCTCCTGCAGTGTCTGTACCTGTGAGTTTGGACATGAAGGGTGCACTCTACAATGTTAAGATCTCCTGCAGTGTCTGTACCTGTGTGTTTGGACATGAAGGGTGCACTCTGCAATGTTAAAATCTCCTGCAGTGTCTGTACCTGTGAGTTTGGACATGAAGGGTGCACTCTACTATGTTAAGATCTCCTGCAGTGTCTGTACCTGTGAGTTTGGATATGAAGGGTGCACTCTACTATGTTAAGATCTCCTGCAGTGTCTGTACCTGTGAGTTTGGACATGAAGGGTGCACTCTACAATGTTAAAATCTCTTGCAGTGTCTGTACCTGTGAGTTTGGACATGAAGGGTGCACTCTACAATGTTTAGATCTCCTGCAGTGTCTTTACCTGTGAGTTTGAACATGAGGTGTAAGTTGGCGAGAGTGCAACAGGAGCAGCCCCCCTCTGCCTGTGATAAACTTTGTCTGGTATGACTTAATATTGTGTCCTCCAAGTCGGACACTTCAAAGAATGACTCACTTACCTGGAGGCTGAACAGACAGACTGGGATCCTTTTCTCCATCTACATCTCAAAAGGCAGAAGCTCTCACTTCCTTTCAAGATAGGATATGTAGAGAAACTTCCATATCCCACTCCACCCCAAGGAAAGTCAGCTAGCATCGGTGCTCTTGGGACCTCTCATCTGTTACCTCTTGTCCTCAAGCCACACTCTCACTTTGTGGTTCATCACTATCCTACCATATCATCTCAGTCTCTGGTTTTGACCCTACCGTGGGTTCCTGGGGTCTTGTCTCTTCCTTTGACATTTGGTACTTCCTACCTCTGCTGGGAATGTCTGGAATACAGGGACATGGGATCACTTCTTTAGACAGATTTGTTCATGTCTTAGCATGTCCAGATCCCCTGTGGTTAACTCAGTTCCCTCTAGCCCTCAGTTTCATATGACTATAGGATAGATGCTCCCTATTTTTTTATTTCTCCATATCTTTTGGGTGTCTAATACCATGATGGGAATGAACCCCATTCCTAAGTCAAAGTAGGATTAAAGTTCATGAAATTAGCATTGTTTCAATCTTTGATGTCAGCCAGAAGTGTTCTTTGCAGCACCCACAATGTGCACAGTAATGACTCCTTCAGCAACTCGTATGGAGTTACATGTACTGGTAACATATCTAAATATGATTTAGATTCTCCTGTTGCTCCTACTACTATTGGAACAGTCTGGGTATCTTTCTTCCACATTACTCTTGTTTCTGCCTTCAAATTTTGATATTTTATGACTTTGTACCTCTCTGTACACAAGACACTATAGTCACTGGGTGTGGTGATTTCAGTGATCAATGTTACCTTTGTCTTCTTTTCATGGACCACTATATCTGGTTTTATAGCATCTATCATTTGAACTGTTGGTAACGGGTGACCCCATGTGATGTCGACTCCATTATTCTCGGTAACGGGTGACCCCATGTGATGTCGACTCCATTATTCTCGGTAACGGGTGACCCCATGTGATGTCCACTCCATTATTCTCGGTAATGGGTGACCTCATGTGATGTCGACTCCATTATTCTCGGTAACGGGTGACCCCATGTGATGTTGACTCCATTATTCTCTGTGACGCTTTGTGGCTTATATTTCCAGTGTTTTTCAGCCACTTCAGTACGATAATATTTGCACAATCCCCAGTGCAACAGTCTTGCCACATCATTATGCCTTTCAGTATACAGTCCTTCTGCTGTTAGTATGTCACAACCAGCAACAAGGTATGCAACTGCTTCCAATTCAGTTCTACAAAACCTACATTTGTCTGTTTCTCCCCATGTTCAATGGACTTTGTAAACAAATGTGTATGTAGCCCACTGTATTGGGCCACCAATATTAACCTTTCATCTCTTGGTTTGAATTTGTCTCTCCTTAACCATTCCTGCATTCATTCCTAATCAACATGAGGTTCTTCCAGAAGTTTTCTATACTTGTACCTATATTTATGCATTTTCCACATTTCTTGCCTTCTCATCTGGTCCTTCACCTTATATTCTTTATTTTGTTTTTTGGCACATTCGGTTGCTGCCTGATTTTTATCTACTTTTGGTTTGATTTCCATTTTTGCTTGACTCCTGATATGCTTCTGTTAGATTAAGCAGAAAAGTCATCTTAGATTTATTCTCCTCATGTATCAAAACTTTCACTACATTTGGATCTTGTGGGGTCAGTAGATATGTGTGGAGTCCTATGATTGCAGATCTATACATGTAATCAATTTCAAGGAGGCCCATCCCTCCTTCAGAATGGGGTATATATAATCTTGGTATGCACTGATTTTTTTATAAATCATTTGTTCAGCATGAAGCATCCTTCTTGTTTTCCTATCTAATCTATCCACTATGTTTTGGGGCCAGTCAGTCACTCCAAAACTGTAAGTTAGGACAGGAAGAGCAAATTGAATTATAGCTTGGATTTTGTTCCTAGATGTCAACACTGTTTTCAGGATTAATTTAAGTTTTCTAAAGTATTCCTTACTAAGTTTTATTCATATTTGTTCATGTTTTATTGTTGATCCTTCATCAATTCCCAAATATTTATATACTCCCTCTTGCTCAAGCTCTTTTATATCACATTCTTGTCCCAAACTGATGTTTTCCTGCTTTAAACATTGTTTTTGCACGTTTGTCAAGACCAAATGACATTCTTTTCTTCTTCTTTCAGCTTTTCCCAGTTAGGGGTCACCACAGTGGATCACCTGTCTGCTCATGATTGGCAGTGGAGTTTTTACGGAGTCGAGTTGTCAGCCTGGTGCCCAACCTTCCACAGAAGACACACACATGCACGCACTCACACCTAGGGCCAATTTAGAGTGTCCAATCCACTTAGTCTTTGGGATTTGAGAGGAAACTGGAGCACCCGGAGGAAACCCATGCGACCACAGGGAGGACATGCAGACTCCTCACAGAAGGCACCCTAGTCGAGGATCGAACCGGAGAGCCTCTTGCTGTGAGGCGACAACACTAACCACCGCACCACTGCGGCCACCCTAATGACATTCTTATATCATCTGAAAAAGTTTTGACAACTTGCAGATGTGCTTTCAGTTCATCATCTGATGAGCTATACAGTTTTAAATCATCGACAAATACTTTATTGTTTTCTAGGAGCCAAACTATAGCCATGGCTGAAGCAGTTAAGTAGACAGCTTAAAGGGTTAAGGGCAAGACAGAATAACAATGGTGACAGAGAGTCACCGTGGAATATCCCCCTTTGAAATTTTATCCCTGGAATAATAATTTGTTCTTTATCATGCCTTAATTGCAAAGGGTCTGCCACAGTTTCATGGTCACCCTAATGTAGTCAATCAGTATAGGATGTATCTTATACATTTTTAAGCCTTCTTTTAGCCATGAATGTGGGATATGATGGAATGCTTTTTTGTAGTCAATTCATGCCATACTTAAATTCTTCCCCATTTTACAGTTCTCCACTATGACTTTATTTAACAACAAATGATCCTTTGTGCCATATGACTTTCTTTCATCACCCTTTTGTTCTATTGCCATAATTGAGTTTGCTTCTAAATGACTATAAACTCTGTCTGTATCAATTCCAGTGTATAATTTATATGTCATCGGAAGGCACGTTATTGGTCTATAATTTTTAGGGTAGCTTGCAGGTTCACTCTTAAGTAGTAGCATTGTTTTTTCCTGTTGTTAGCCAGGTTGGTATCTGTTCAGGGTGTGCATATAAATAGTTCTTACTCATAGTTAAATCTTCATGCAAAAATGTTAATACTTTTAACCAGAAGTTAGGTACTGCATCTGGGCCTAGGGTTTTCCAACTGGAGGCTTTTCTTAACTTTGTTTCAATCTCTCTGGCTGTAACTTCATCCCATTTAATATCCTGCACCTTTGAACTTCTTATTCTTTCTTTTACTTCTTCTATCCATTTAGCATCTTTATGTTCCACAGGATCTTCATAAATACTTCTCCAAAATTGTATTTATTTCATTTATTTTAGATTTGTTCACCAGCAAAGTCCGACTAGACACAGGTTTTTTTCAGCAGAGGCCCTTGGAGAAAATTACTAAGCATAGAATACAAGTACTTTAGGTTTTGACAATAATACAAACTTACAGGATTGGATGGCTTGTAAGATAGATGTTGGGTGACACAATGAATAAATACATCGTAGATAACTTTAGGTTTTGACAATAATACAAACTTGCAGGATCGGATGGCTTGTAAGATAATGATGGCAAATCAAATATAAGTAAAGTCCGTAGAATTTGACAGCATTTCAAAATTCAAGGATTCAGATGTTTCTAAGAAAGAGTCTTGGATGTTAGGTAACACAATTAAATGGATACATACAATTTATAAGATTTAAATTTCTAACATAGTTGAAAATGTTAGCATGAGTCAAGAAAAGTCGAAGACCAGAAGGAAATTAGTATTGTTAGTGTTTGTAAGAGAAGGGAATAGACTGGCGATCTGTTACTGAGATTATTAGATTGTGAGTGTGGTTGAGGGGAAGAGTTGAGTAGATACCGTAGTTATTAGTGAATTACCCTGGGCTGGAGCAGGAGCATAGCCATGTGTTTGCTAGGTAGGCTTTTGTTTAAACTGGGGTAAGGAGAGCTGGGATGGGTAGCATGTTCCATACTTTGGCTACGTAGTTAGAGAAAAGTGATTCACCAGCTGTGTTGGTAACTTTTGTGGTCTGTAATAGTAGTTTATTGCTTGACCGGAGGATCCTGTTATGTGAGAGCAGGAGTATTAGATTTTGTAGAGCTGGTGTCTTTTCAGGTTGGTGCAAGAGTTTGTGTGTAAAAGTGAGCTGGTTATAGAGGAGGAGGTTGGGCAGGTCGAGCCAGTTCAGTTGTTTCAGAGCTGAACAATGATGGGACCTGAAAGGGGCATCAGAGGCAAATTTTGCAATTTTATTATAGCAAGAGTCAAGTTTGGCCATTTCAGACTTTCTGATATTTGTGAGAATTGGGGAGGCATGCATAAGGGTGGATATGAGGTTTGTGTGTGTGCAATAGTAGACTTAGCTTGCTTAGTAAAGAATTGTTTATTTCAGTAGAACATTCTCAGTTTTTTTATGTACTTTTTTATAGTCTGAAAGATGTGAATGTCAAATTTTATGTTGCAATCAATTTCAATCCCAAGAAGTTTAGTGTGGGTAACAGGGGTGATAGTGGTTTTGTTTTTGGACATGATGTTAAAATGTGGGATCAAAGAAGGAGATCTTGTTGGGTGGAACAGGAGAAGTTTAGCCTTGTTAGGATTTAAAATTAGCTTGGCATTCGTAAGCCATGTTTTAACTGATAGAAAGGATTGTTGTGTAATAGCATGGAGCTCTTGTAGGGTTGGTGCAGCCCAGATTAAAGTGGAGTCATCTGCGTATTGGATAATTGAGGCATGAAGAGAGGATGCATTGAGATTGTTAGGACAGAGTGAGAATATTAGGGGCCCTGAGGAATACCTAGTGTATCTGGGAGGAGTGGAGAAAGGTCATTCTGCCACTGGACAACTTGTTGTTGGCCAGATAGGTAGCTTTGAAACCAGGAGATAGAGGAATGAGTGAGATTTAACTCGGACAGGGTTTGAATTAGTTTCTATGACAAACCATGTCAAACGCTTTGGAGAGCTCTAGAAAGATGGATGATACAAATTTCCTGTTGTTTCTCTGGTGCTTCACTATATTAGAGAAAGATATTAGAGCAGTAGTGGTGCTATGTGAGGGTCGAAAGCCATGTTGGGTGTTAGACATAAGCTTGTGTGTGTGTGTAAGTGGTCCATGATTTGCTTGTAAACACATCTTTCCAGGATTTTGGATAGAGGGGATAGTATTGCTATAGGTTGGTAATTAGTACATTTTGTTAATATAGAAGAGGGAATGTATCTATTTCTTCTTTTTTTTGGTAGTTTTTCAGTTCCTTTTATCTTATTTCCCAGTTCTCTATAAACTTTTTTGGGTCATCAATACATTTCTTATTTTGTACTTTTCCTTTATATTTATCTGTGTATCTTCTAAGTTTTTCCACCTGTGCTGAGAACTTTAGCTTATTTGCAAGAGTGCATGATAGATCCTGGTCTGTTCTAATACTGCACATTGCTTTTATTATGTCTGTCTTTCTGAGTATTTTTTTAATCTGTTCCTTCTTCTGTACTCTTCTAACAGTGACACTTCTTGTTTTAATTGTTTTATAGTTTTCTCTGTTCAATGCTTCCATGATGGTATTCGCTTTCTCTCCCTCTTTTCCCTCGCTACCCTGTGTTCTTGTGGTAGAACTTTATCAGTTATTAATTTAGCAGCACAGTAATATATCCTGTTTACTTCTGTTATATAACATGGATCTCTATGGACAGTCCTAATTACTGTGTTCATTTGTTTTATCAAGCTTCTGACTTTTGGGGTTTTATTGACCTTCTGCAGTCAATTTCTTTCATTCATCTTGATATGTCTATCTATTAAATGAAGCAATTCTTCTCTTAGCTGGTTTTCTTCCAAACTGAGGGCACATCCCTTGTTTTCCATTTCCTGCATGCATTCTGTAGAAAGTTCTGTAGCATCTTCCTGTGGCACATTGTCTTCAGTTTCATCCTGTGTCATCTGTTGTTCTGTCATATGGGAACTCTCTAGCCTATCACTCCTCAACATTGACTGTGTCAGAGTTCCCACAGTTTCCTGTTCCTTCCCTTGCTGTCCAGCTTCAGGTGAATGTTTAAACTGGTTTCCTGTGGAAGGTTTTAAATTATCTTCATATGGCACCCGACCGATTGCTTCCTGTTCCATTGGTTTCCCCTTAATTTGGATATCCATTGCTCTATCCTGTTGTGGTGCTTTCTGCATTTGATTTTCTACACTGAATCCTTCTCTTTGCATCTGTTCCATTACTTAATTTTCTATTTCTTTGACTTCTCCATTACTAATCTCTTTTTCTACTTTTCCTGTTAGTCATCTTATTTTTTGTATTGTAAAGTTTTCCATATCCAGATTCCTTTGCCTGTATTTCTCTTTGAATGTATCTGGTGCTGCTCTTTTTGTACTGATTAGTTTAGTTTTCTCCTTTGCATAAATATTACACTGTATTAAATCTCTTTTCCTTTGCCATGTCTGTATTTCTTCTTCACGTCTCCTGATCTTCCTGCTTCTCCTTACTGTGTGTACTCGCTTCATCTTGCTGTGATGTAACCTGTGTTAGACTTGGCAGGCACTCCTTCTATTTTTTCAATTTCTACTTTTCTGGTCTTCTTTTCCACATTCCCTTTGTGTGATATTATTTTTTTATTGTGAAATTTTCCATATCTGGATGCCTTTCCTGTATATCTCTTCAAATATCTTTGGGGCTACTTTCTTTAAAATGATTAATTTGACTTTCTCTTTTGTATAAATAAAGTCTTGGCAGGATTCTTTAGCTGTCTAGCCTCCACTGTACATCCCTCTAGAAGCAGGTAATAGCTCTGGTCATTCGATGTCTACTTGGGTTCCTCTACTGCAACCCCAACGGAGGCCAGCATGGATCCGCCTTTGCACACATTCTCTGACACTTTTCAGGCATCTGCTCTGGACATCAAGGGACAGCCATGGTTGATTATCTTGGAGGGTTCTAGAGAGATTCCACAGATATTGGTCAGGGAAGTTCCGTGTTCTCTTATCAAATTTTGCCAAGGGTCAGAACCTCCAATGTTTGTTAGAGGTGTTGCTTTAGGCACCTTCTCCCAGTCAGTTGTTACAGGATCTGCAGTTCATCATCGCTGCTCCTCAAAGTATGGGGTTTACTATTAAGTTCCAGAAGAGTCTGTCTTGATTAACTCTCAGGATTATGTGTATCTGGAATGCAGGATTCAGATGGTGCCAATGTTCGCCTCTCTTCCTTCTCCATAAGTATTGTTGTTGACTGCCTTCTTTCAGTCACTTCTTCCCCTGACTGCCATTCCAGCCAGGGAATTTCTTCAGGTCCTGGGATTCAGGGTCTCATCTATTCTGATGCTTCCTCTTGCCAAGCTGCATATGCGGACCTTCAGTGGTACCTCAAGTCTGTCTGGCTGCAGCATCATCACCCTCTGGATTTCAGTGTATCTCTACTTCCCTGTCCCTAGAAGGAATTTGAGTGGTGGATTCAACAGTTCACTCACAACCCAGGCTGGCCCTTTCAGCCTCCAGTCCATTCTCAAGAACTGTTCACCAATGCCTCAGACACGGGGTGGGGGGCTTCTCTTAGTCACCTGAAAGGTCAGGGTCTTTAGAATCCCCATCAGAAGGCAGACCATATGAATGTCAAAGAGATGAGGGTTCTGATTCTGGCCCTTCAGGCTTTTCACCCTATGTTCTCTCCAGGCTTCTTGAAGGTGTACACAGACAACACTACAGTGATGCAGTATGTCAACAAGCGGGGGGGGGGACAAAATCTTACCTCCTCTGCAGGAGCTTCAGGCTTGGGAAGTGGTTTTCCATTATCAGTTAACTTTTCAGGCAGTATACATTCCTTTGGAGTACCTGGAAGACTTTTTTATTGCTGGTTCTTACTTCTGCTTGGAGTTTTTTTGAGCTCCAGGCCCTTATGGCCATTCCTCCATTTTTTTTCCACAGGGACAGGGAGTCCCTTCATACTAATTCTTGTTTTATGTCCAAGGCAGTAAATGAGTTGTCCTTGAATCATTCCGTACAACTCTCCCCCTTCCTTTTTCCCTTCTCCTCAGTCTGCTAGTGAGAGGGTCCTGCATACCCTGGATTTGCACCGACAGCTGAAGTATTATTTGGATAAAGCTAGAAATATTCATAAGTCTGATCAGCTTTTTGTTCCTTTCATCCCAGGTCTTTGGATTTGGCTGTTTCGAAGCAACCATCTCCTCCTAGATATCTAAGGCCATTTCCTTTTGTTATAATTTTCACGACAAATGTCTATCTACTACTGTTAGGACTTATTCCACTAGGGCTGTTGCCTCTTCTGGAGCCTTCTTCAAGGGATTGGACACCAATTCCATCCTTGAAGCTGCTACTTGGTCTTCAGTGCATACCTTTACTAAGCTTTATAATTGAATATGGTTTCTAGGGCCAGAGCAGGTTTTGCTGAAACCATTTCATTCGGGTTTGTTGAGGGCTCTTCTCAGTCTTCCACCTCCCATTCAAGTTTCTTTAGCTTTTTTTCCTCTGTAGATTACTGCAACAGTAATATGGAAAGACATTGGACAGTTGTGTAAACTCTTACCATAACAGTAGATTTCTTTCTCTTCACTGTTGCAGTATTCGCTCCCTCCCTCCAACCCCCTCATGTTTGTTCTGCAGTTGTTCCTTCTGGATGTGCATGGACTCCTTTGTCCTATGGCAATTGTTTTCTTCTAGGGTAATTCACTTCTAGGTAGTTACATCTGTACATCCCTTTTCTGCCCTACATTCTGTGTGGGGGGCATAAATGTGCTGTAAAACAGACACAAGATCTTTTTTAGGGGTTTGAATACTGGTTAAGGGCTGTGCTGCCCTAGGTGGGACATCCCTTCTCTGTAGAATACTCGTTAAGGGCCGTGCTGCCCTCGGTGGGACATCCCTTCTCTGTAGAATACTCGTTAAGGGCCGTGCTGCCCTAGGTGGGACAGCCCTTCTCTGTAGAATACTCGTTAAGGGCCATGCTGCCCTAGGTGGGACAGCCCTTCTCTGTAGAATACTCATTAAGGGCCGTGCTGCCCTAGGTGGGACAGCCCTTCTCTGTAGAATACTCGTTAAGTGCCGTGCTGCCCTAGGTGGGACAGCCCTTCTCTGTAGAATACTTAAGTGCCGTGCTGCCCTAGGTGGGACAGCCCTTCTCTGTAGAATACTCGTTAAGGGCCGTGCTGCCCTAGGTTTGACAGCCCTTCTCTGTAGAATACTCGTTAAGGGCCGTGCTGCCCTAGGTGGGACAGCCCTTCTCTGTAGAATACTCATTAAGTGCCGTGCTGCCCTAGGTGGGACAGCCCTTCTCTGTAGAATACTTAAGGGCCGTGCTGCCCTCGGTGGGACATCCCTTCTCTGTAGAATACTTAAGTGCCGTGCTGCCCTCGGTGGGACAGCCCTTCTCTGTAGAATACTCATTAAGGGCCGTGCTGCCCTAGGTGGGACAGCCCTTCTCTGTAGAATACTCGTTAAGGGCCGTGCTGCCCTAGGTGGGACAGCCCTTCTCTGTAGAATACTTAAGTGCCATGCTGCCCTAGGTGGGACAGCCCTTCTCTGTAGAATACTCGTTAAGGGCCGTGCTGCCCTAGGTGGGACAGCCCTTCTCTGTAGAATACTTAAGGGCCGTGCTGCCCTAGGTGGGACAGCCCTTCTCTGTAGAATACTCTTTAAGGGCTGTGCTGCCCTAGGTGGGACAGCCCTTCTCTGTAGAATACTTAAGTGCCGTGCTGCCCTAGGTGGGACAGCCCTTCTCTGTAGAATACTCGTTAAGGGCCGTGCTGCCCTAGGTGGGACAGCCCTTCTCTGTAGAATACTTAAGTGCTGTGCTGCCCTCGGTGGGACAGCCCTTCTCTGTAGAATACTCGTTAAGGGCCGTGCTGCCCTAGGTGGGACAGCCCTTCTCTGTAGAATACTCGTTAAGGGCCGTGCTGCCCTAGGTGGGACAGCCCTTCTCTGTAGAATACTCGTTAAGGGCCATGCTGCCCTAGGTGGGACAGCCCTTCTCTGTAGAATACTCGTTAAGGGCCGTGCTGCCCAAGGTGGGACAGCCCTTCTCTGTAGAATACTTAAGTGCCGTGCTGCCCTAGGTGGGACAGCCCTTCTCTGTAGAATACTCGTTAAGGGCCGTGCTGCCCTAGGTGGGACAGCCCTTCTCTGTGGAATACTCGTTAAGGGCCGTGCTGCCCTAGGTGGGACAGCCCTTCTCTGTAGAATACTTAAGTGCCGTGCTGCCCTAGGTGGGACAGCCCTTCTCTGTAGAATACTCGTTAAGGGCCGTGCTGCCCTAGGTGGGACAGCCCTTCTCTGTGGAATACTCGTTAAGGGCCGTGCTGCCCTAGGTGGGACAGCCCTTCTCTGTAGAATACTTAAGTGCCGTGCTGCCCTAGGTGGGACAGCCCTTCTGTAGAATACTCGTTAAGGGCCGTGCTGCCCTAGGTGGGACAGCCCTTCTCTGTAGAATACTCGTTAAGGGCCGTGCTGCCCTAGGTGGGACAGCCCTTTTCTGTAGAATACTTAAGTGCCGTGCTGCCCTCGGTGGGACAGCCCTTCTCTGTAGAATACTCATTAAGGGCCGTGCTGCCCTAGGTGGGACAGCCCTTCTCTGTAGAATACTCGTTAAGGGCCGTGCTGCCCTAGGTGGGACAGCCCTTCTCTGTAGAATACTCGTTAAGGACCGTGCTGCCCTAGGTGGGACAGCCCTTCTCTGTAGAATACTCGTTAAGGGCCGTGCTGCCCTAGGTGGGACAGCCCTTCTCTGTAGAATACATAAGTGCCGTGCTGCCCTAGGTGGGACAGCCCTTCTCTGTAGAATACTCGTTAAGGGCCGTGCTGCCCTCGGTGGGACAGCCCTTCTCTGTAGAATACTTAAGTGCCGTGCTGCCCTAGGTAGGACAGCCCTTCTCTGTAGAATACTCGTTAAGGTCCGTGCTGCCCTAGGGTTGACAGCCCTTCTCTGTAGAATACTCGTTAAGTGCCGTGCTGCCCTAGGTGGGACAGCCCTTCTCTGTAGAATACTCGTTAAGGGCCGTGCTGCCCTAGGTGGGACAGCCCTTCTCTATAGAATACTTAAGTGCCGTGCTGCCCTAGGTGGGACAGCCCTTCTCTGTAGAATACTCGTTAAGGGCCGTGCTGCCCTAGGTGGGACAGCCCTTCTCTGTAGAATACTTAAGTGCCGTGCTGCCCTCGGTGGGACAGCCCTTCTGTGTAGAATACTCGTTAAGGGCCGTGCTGCCCTAGGTGGGACAGCCCTTCTCTGTAGAATACTCGTAAAGGGCAGTGCTGCCCTAGGTGGGACAGCCCTTCTCTGTAGAATACTTAAGGGCCGTGCTGCCCTAGGTGGGACAGCCCTTCTCTGTAGAATACTCGTTAAGGGCCGTGCTGCCCTAGGTGGGACAGCCCTTCTCTGTAGAATACTTAAGGGCCGTGCTGCCCTAGGTGGGACAGCCCTTCTCTGTAGAATACTCGTTAAGGTCCGTGCTGCCCTAGGTTTGACAGCCCTTCTCTGTAGAATACTCGTTAAGGGTCGTGCTGCCCTAGGTTTGACAGCCCTTCTCTGTAGAATACTCGTTAAGGGCCGTGCTGCCCTAGGTGGGACAGCCCTTCTCTGTAGAATACTTAAGTGCCGTGCTGCCCTAGGTGGGACAGCCCTTCTCTGTAGACTACTCGTTAAGGGCCGTGCTGCCCTCGGTGGGACAGCCCTTCTCTGTAGAATACTCGTTAAGGGCCGTGCTGCCCTAGGTGGGACAGCCCTTCTCTGTAGAATACTTAAGTGCCGTGCTGCCTTAGGTGGGACAGCCCTTCTCTGTAGAATACTCGTTAAGGGCCGTGCTGCCCTAGGTGGGACAGCCCTTCTCTGTAGAATACTCGTTAAGGGCCGTGCTGCCCTAGGTGGGACAGCCCTTCTCTGTAGAATACTTAAGTGCCGTGCTGCCCTAGGTGGGACAGCCCTTCTCTGTAGAATAGTCGTTAAGGGCCGTGCTGCCCTAGGTTTGACAGCCCTTCTCTGTAGAATACTCGTTAAGGGCCGTGCTGCCCTAGGTGGGACACCCCTTCTCTGTAGAATACTTAAGTGCCGTGCTGCCCTAGTTGGGACAGCCCTTCTCTGTAGAATACTCGTTAAGTGCCGTGCTGCCCTAGGTGGGACAGCCCTTCTCTGTAGAATACTCGTTAAGTGCCGTGCTGCCCTAGGTGGGACAGCCCTTCTCTGTAGAATACTCATTAAGTGCCGTGCTGCCCTAGGTGGGACAGCCCTTCTCTGTAGAATACTTAAGGGCCGTGCTGCCCTCGGTGGGACATCCCTTCTCTGTAGAATACTTAAGTGCCGTGCTGCCCTAGGTGGGACAGCCCTTCTCTGTAGAATACTCGTTAAGGGCCGTGCTGCCCTAGGTTTGACAGCCCTTCTCTGTAGAATACTCGTTAAGGGCCGTGCTGCCCTAGGTGGGACAGCCCTTCTCTGTAGAATACTCGTTAAGGGCCGTGCTGCCCTAGGTGGGACAGCCCTTCTCTATAGAATACTTAAGTGCCGTGCTGCCCTAGGTGGGACAGCCCTTCTCTGTAGAATACTCGTTACGGGCCGTGCTGCCCTAGGTGGGACAGCCCTTCTCTGTAGAATACTTAAGGGCCGTGCTGCCCTAGGTGGGACAGCCCTTCTCTGTAGAATACTCGTTAAGGGCCGTGCTGCCCTAGGTTTGACAGCCCTTCTCTGTAGAATACTCGTTAAGGGCCGTGCTGCCCTCGGTTTGACAGCCCTTCTCTGTAGAATACTCGTTAATGGCCGTGCTGCCCTAGGTGGGACAGCCCTTCTCTGTAGAATACTCGTTAAGTGCCGTGCTGCCCTAGGTGGGACAGCCCTTCTCTGTAGAATACTCGTTAAGTGCTGTGCTGCCCTAGGTGGGACAGCCCTTCTCTGTAGAATACTTAAGTGCCGTGCTGCCCTAGGTGGGACAGCCCTTCTCTGTAGAATACTCGTTAAGGGCCGTGCTGCCCTCGGTGGGACAGCCCTTCTCTGTAAAATACTCGTTAAGTGCCGTGCTGCCCTAGGTGGGACAGCCCTTCTCTGTAGAATACTCGTTAAGGGCCGTGCTGCCCTAGGTGGGACAGCCCTTCTCTGCAGAATACTCGTTAAGGGCCGTGCTGCCCTCGGTGGGACAGCCCTTCTCTGTAGAATACTCGTTAAGGGCCATGCTGCCCTAGGTGGGACAGCCCTTCTCTGTAGAATACTTAAGTGCCGTGCTGCCCTAGGTGGGACAGCCCTTCTCTGTAGAATACTCGTTAAGTGTCGTGCTGCCCTAGGTGGGACAGCCCTTCTCTGTAGAATACTCGTTAAGTGCCGTGCTGCCCTAGGTGGGACAGCCCTTCTCTGTAGAATACTCGTTAAGGGCCGTGCTGCCCTAGGTGGGACAGCCCTTCTCTGTAGAATACTCATTAAGGGCTGTGCTGCCCTAGGTGGGACAGCCCTTCTCTGTAGAATACTCGTTAAGTGCCGTGCTGCCCTAGGTGGGACAGCCCTTCTCTGTAGAATACTTAAGTGCCGTGCTGCCCTAGGTGGGACAGCCCTTCTCTGTAGAATACTCGTTAAGGGCCGTGCTGCCCTAGGTTTGACAGCCCTTCTCTGTAGAATACTCGTTAAGGGCCGTGCTGCCCTAGGTGGGACAGCCCTTCTCTGTAGAATACTCGTTAAGGGCCGTGCTGCCCTAGGTGGGACAGCCCTTCTCTGTAGAATACTCGTTAAGGGCCGTGCTGCCCTAGGTGGGACAGCCCTTCTCTGTAGAATACTCGTTAAGGGCCGTGCTGCCCTAGGTGGGACAGCCCTTCTCTGTAGAATACTCGTTAAGGGCCGTGCTGCCCTAGGTGGGACAGCCCTTCTCTGTAGAATACTCGTTAAGGGCCGTGCTGCCCTAGTTGGGACAGCCCTTCTCTGTAGAATACTTAAGTGCCGTGCTGCCCTAGGTGGGACAGCCCTTCTCTGTAGAATACTCGTTAAGGGCCGTGCTGCCCTCGGTGGGACAGCCCTTCTCTGTAGAATACTTAAGTGCCGTGCTGCCCTAGGTGGGACAGCCCTTCTCTGTAGAATACTCGTTAAGGGCCGTGCTGCCCTAGGTGGGACACCCTTCTCTGTAGAATACTCGTTAAGGGCCGTGCTGCCCTAGGTGGGACAGCCCTTCTCTGTAGAATACTTAAGTGCCGTGCTGCCCTAGGTGGGACAGCCCTTCTCTGTAGAATACTCGTTAAGGGCCGTGCTGCCCTAGGTGGGACAGCCCTTCTCTGTAGAATACTCGTTAAGTGCCGTGCTGCCCTAGGTGGGACAGCCCTTCTCTGTAGAATACTCGTTAAGGGCCGTGCTGCCCTAGGTGGGACAGCCCTTCTCTGTAGAATACTCGTTAAGTGCCGTGCTGCCCTCGGTGGGACAGCCCTTCTCTGTAGAATACTCGTTAAGGGCCGTGCTGCCCTAGGTGGGACATCCCTTCTCTGTAGAATACTCGTTAAGGGCCGTGCTGCCCTAGGTGCGACAGCCCTTCTCTGTAGAATACTCGTTAAGGGCCGTGCTGCCCTAGGTGGGACAGCCCTTCTCTGTAGAATACTTAAGTGCCGTGCTGCCCTAGGTGGGACAGCCCTTCTCTGTAGAATACTTTTTAAGGGCCGTGCTGCCCTCGGTGGGACAGCCCTTCTCTGTAGAATACTTAAGTGCCGTGCTGCCCTAGGTGGGACAGCCCTTCTCTGTAGAATACTCATTAAGGGCCGTGCTGCCCTAGGTGGGACAGCCCTTCTCTGTAGAATACTCGTTAAGGGCCGTGCTGCCCTAGGTGGGACAGCCCTTCTCTGTAGAATACTCGTTAAGGGCCGTGCTGCCCTAGGTGGGACAGCCCTTCTCTGTAGAATACTCGTTAAGGGCCGTGCTGCCCTAGGTGGGACAGCCCTTCTCTGTAGAATACTTAAGTGCCGTGCTGCCCTCGGTGGGACAGCCCTTCTCTGTAGAATACTCGTTAAGGGCCGTGCTGCCCTAGGTGGGACAGCCCTTCTCTGTAGAATACTCGTTAAGGGCCATGCTGCCCTAGGTGGGACATCCCTTCTCTGTAGAATACTCGTTAAGGGCCGTGCTGCCCTAGGTGGGACAGCCCTTCTCTGTAGAATACTCGTTAAGGGCCGTGCTGCCCTAGGTGGGACAGCCCTTCTCTGTAGAATACTCGTTAAGGGCCGTGCTGCCCTAGGTGCGACAGCCCTTCTCTGTAGAATACTCGTTAAGGGCCGTGCTGCCCTCGGTGGGACAGCCCTTCTCTGTAGAATACTCGTTAAGGGCCATGCTGCCCTAGGTGGGACAGCCCTTCTCTGTAGAATACTCGTTAAGGGCCGTGCTGCCCTAGGTGGGACAGCCCTTCTCCGTAGATTACTGCAACAGTGAAGAGAAGGACATCAATTGTTATGGCAAGATTTTACACAGCTGGACTTTCCTTTCAGTGGGCTGCTGGAATCCCATAATTTAGGAGCAAGGATGGAGAAAGTGTGATTGGTGCAGTGCATCCCTGTTTGCTGCGGTTTGTGATGTTTTTTTTTTAAAGAAGCTTTTGAGGTTGCAGTGTCTGTTTTTGGTATAATGCTTGTCAGCTAGCAGTGAGAAGGGGTTAGGCTGGAGAAGTCTAAAGATGAGAGAGCCTTGCAGCAGGTTTGCTGCACTGGAAGCCATTTGGCTTTTTCGATAGTAGGTAGTAGTGCTCAAGACAGGGTGAGGCAGTGGTTTTCAGGACAGGCTGAAGGCAGTGGTGCTGAGGACAGGGTGAGGCAGTGGTGCTCAGGACAGGGTGAGGCAGTGGTGCTCAGGACAGGCTGAGGCAGTGGTGCTCAGGACAGGCTGAGGCAGTGGTGCTGAGGACAGGGTGAGGCAGTGGTGTTCAGGGCAGGCTGAGGCAGTGGTGCTCAGGACAGGCTGAGGCAGTGGTGTTCAGGACAGGCTGAGGCAGTGGTGCTGAGGACAGGCTGAGGCAGTGGTGCTCAGGACAGGCTGAGGCAGTGGTGCTGAGGACAGGCTGAGGCACTGGCACTCAGGATAGGCTGAGGGCAGTAGTGCTGAGGACAGGGTGAGGCAGTGGTGCTCAGGACAGACTGAGGCAGTGGTGTTCAGGACAGGCTGAGGCAGTGGTGCTGAGGACAGGCTGAGGCAGTGATGCTCAGGATAGGCTGAGGGCAGTGGTGCTGAGGACAGGGTGAGGCAGTGGTGCTCAGGACAGGCTGAGGCAGTGGTGCTGAGGACAGGCTGAGGCAGTCGTGCTCAGGACAGGCTGAGGCAGTGGTGCTCAGGATAGGCTGAGGCAGTGGTGCTGAGGACAGGCTGAGGCAGTGGTGCTCAGGACAGGCTGAGGCAGTGGTGCTCAGGATAAGCTGAGAGCAGTGGTGCTGAGGACAGGGTGAGGCAGTGGTGCTCCTGAGAGGGTGAGGCAGTGGTGCTCCTGTGAGGGTGAGGCAACAGATTTTGTTTTTGATAGTCTGTAGTGTGGAGGAGTTTTTGATTCTGTGGCTATTATGGGTAATGTATATTATTATTATGATTTCTAGTCATGCAAAAAGACAACAAGCAAAGTGTCAGGAAACCATGATCATATATACCCATTTGCCCTAAGAACATTTATTTAGCACTGATCCAGGTGTTGTCCATTGATAAAATGTGCATCCATTGATGTTACTCATACTGACTGATGTAGCTGTCTATCAGCTGATGATCTTAAAACTGAAGTGAATGGCTGCAGGTTGGCTAGGTTGAACAAAAATAGGAAGGAAGCACAGAAGACTGACAAAAATAGAAGTACTGGAGGTGCACTGATTTATTCTTTACAAAGGGAAACAAGGTGATGGTGTCATGCTTGGAGAGAAGCCAGGCAAAGTGAGGAGAGCTGTGCAAAGTCACCAGGTGAGAATGTGCAGATGTTGATAGGGAACTGACTTCATTACAGGAAGATAGCACATCCAGTGTACTCAGGAACCTACCCTGGATGCTAGCAGATCAATAGACTAAAGATTTCAACTGACCACTGGTAAGAAGTACCTGATAATGGAAAACAACAGCTGTGAAACAGCTGTGCAAAGGATGACTAGGAAAAATGCACAGAAATACAGGCTGGTTATCCTAAGAGCTGGGACAAGAAGAGACATGGACAGAATCCATAGGAAAAAGCTATTTTTTACCCTGTGGGCAACAGTATTCAGGACATAAACAGAAATTACATTTCTGATATATTGCATGTCAGGCAAACAGTAATCTAATCCTGTGACTGGGTTATAGGACAACCTGATAAGTCAGCAGGAAGAACTGTAGACATGGGTTGCCTGGACTTCAGCGATGCCTTTGACTCAGTCTCACACAGAAGACTGATAAGAAAACAGGAAAGGTCAGGGTACAACCATGACTGAGGAACTGGAAGGATACATTTTTTTTCTACAAGAATTATCCCCCTCCTTGCCAACCATCATCAAGCCACCCCCTATTACCATTTACCACTTTGTTCACTAATGGTGAGATCCCCAGGTCCACAACAATGACAGCCATCTAGAGGGACTGTCATGAAAGTGGACATCATCAGGTTTATTTGTGCTCTACTGTCTTTGTGCTAGCAGTGCAGCTATGAGGATGGTTTCATATAAATAGCCGTACCCGTTTCCTGATGATGTGAGTACTTGTTTCACAACAATGACCACATATGCCCTTCTGTTCACAAACGCAGGCTCCTCTACTTGCATTAACAAAGACCTGTCTCCCCCTGCACCACTGCCCCTCATTCTCATATGCTTCTGCTCTCCAGCCAAGACTGCATTAGTGGACTATCAGTACAAGCCAGCTAAAACACTGCTCCCACACCCCCAGGATGGATATGCTCATCCTCCCTGTTTATGCTGCCAAGACATTTGATGAAAAGAGATACTGCCAGCACAGCTATCTGGAAATTTTGTAAATAATTAAATGTCATTTGTGGATATTAACAGGATTTATATAAGATGCTTGTGTTGCAACTGTATTAGAACTGTATGTCAAGTAAATATCAAACTAAGTTTGTACAGACGTGTGTTGAAAAGATATTTTATAAAGTGATTGTGCTTAAAATGTAACCAAAGCATGCCCTACTGGAATAGAACAGAAATGTACATGCACTATTTTAACTGTTTAAAGTGGAAACTGGAACACAGGAGGTTAACTTCAATCCAGCAAGACTTCAGAAAAATAGCTGAAATTAAATTACTTTATGACAGCAAGAGACAGGATGTCTACACTAGAGAGCTCTCTGTGTTGTCTTTAAGGAGAAATAATTACTAGGTTTGAGATGTGGAAGTGTTTTATTGTTTTATGACTTCCAGAATTTGCCAAAGATCTGAGGAAAAGCTCTTGTCCATGTATTTTTACAGATAGCCACACAGAAGCAAAGGAATCCAGTAGAACTCACTGAAACCAACTCCGGATACAATGAAAGTCCGTAAAATGTCTACTTTATTAAGTGTTCACTTTAAAATCCACTTTTCGTCAAGACACCGTTGCTCAACTTCTTCAGATACAAAAACGTGCACAAATTAAAAGCATATCAAAGCAATAAGTGTCATTTAAATTTAAAACTCCACTCCCATGTGACTTTAATAGGTATAACCATTGGTTCTACTCACACGGCTAGTCAATAAATTATTCAGTATACAGGTATATTGTAATTAAAACATATTGTCACTTGAGTTTCTAACTATGAATGCATTAAATCTCCAAGCTTTCCTATTCTACACATGTACTTGTAATTTAATGAATGTTACTTTTACTACGTTAATTTGTAGTAAACTCTCAAACATATTATCGTACAATGTGTAGTCGGGTAATATGTCAAAACTCCAGATTTAAAAAAAATCAACAGTACGTCCGATACTCGATGTACATTGTATCAACTGTGTCTACCAACAGTGTTGTCACTCCCAAACTTAGTATAACACATTCACTTTCTAGCAAACAACATCGTAATCACAACAACGTAAGAATGTTAGGAATTAAATACTCTCACATCTTGTCTTCTGGTACTATGCCTATGTCATTGAAAGGTTAAAAACCTGCATAATATTTAAAAACTGTGTGTTTTAAAACCTAATGTGTTAAAAACTAATAAAAGATTGAATAAAAAAGTTTTCTTACAAAAGAATTATATATATATGTATGCATGTTTTTTCATTTATTACCTAAAATTTTTATACTTTATAATACAAATCAAGCTACACCATGTGTCCCACATTACTTCAATGTCTTGCTCATTCAACACCAATGTGTGTCTACAAAACATATAGCAAGGCGTGAGTGAAATAAAGCGCTAAGATAAAGTACACACGCATATACTACTAAAATACTAGTGACACTGTTAATAGAACTTAAATGCTAGTGAAGTTATAGCTACTGATTGCTACAACAGTGACTAAACCAATCCTTGTCAATAGTTGTGAATACTATGATAAACTTACTCCCAAGTGGCCCCTTACAGTACTCTAATAATAGTCTTACTACTGATGAAATGTTGTGGAACAAAAAGACTAGTTATACGTTTACTGTAAAGTCGTTGTCCGTATACTAAGTGTGCTCAGACCTATACCTATGTAAATTACAACCTTATTACCTAAGCAAGTTCTTTAGGTGTAAAATGCACATAATGGAACTGAATTCATTAATTCCTGGATATTGACATGCATTTAATCTTAATTGCCATATTAGCTCACTTCTCTCCAATCTAAGTGATTCAGGTCCACCTCTACCATCACTATGTAGTTGTTGGATCACCCTGAATTTAAAACTATGCCCCTCAAATTCCTTGACATGTCTAGCTAGTGTGTTTTCTACTTTGGATCTACTAATACAGTATAAATGTTCGTAAATTCTTTCACAAAGTTTTCTGTCAGTTTTTCCTATGTAGAACGCTTGACATGAATTACACTTAGCTAGATATATAACTTGTTTGCTTTAGCAATTTAATCTACCTTTAGTTTTAAATGTTTTATCTCTAATATGGAAGTTTATGCCTTCATCAATGTGCTTACAATGTCTGCACATACTACATTTATACATTCCTGCTCTGGGATGTACTTTTATGTGGTCGGACTCTAGAATAGCTTTGAGGTTACTACCCCTTCTATAAACCACCTTTGGTCTTTCTGGCATGAGTTCTCAGCCTGCCATCCCCTGTTAGAATTGCCCAGTTCTTGTTAATAATGTTTACTACTGAACTAGCGTCCAGTGTGTATGTACAAATACATTGTATACATTTGCTAGGATGGTTTCCAGAGATACAGACTTCGAGGAGGAATGTGACACATTGTATACATTTGTTAGGATGGTTTCCAGAGATACAGATTTCGACGAGGAATGTGACACATTGTATACATTTGCTAGGATGGTTTCCAGAGATACAGACTTCGAGGAGGAATGTGATACATTGTAGACATTTTTTACCCAGAGAGGTTATCCAGCCACGTTAATACAAGAAGTTACGAGTGAAGTCCGACATAAAAGGAATAGCGATATTTATACACCAATTTTGAAGTATAACACACAGCAACAGGGGATGGTGAGAAATATTCAATCTACTTCTAGCCCTCTGTATTTTATTTGTACATATACATCGGACGCTAGTTCAGTACATGAAAATATGGCTTCTACTGCTCAGTTTTTGGGTTTGATAACAGTGAGTTGATTTTTGTTGTTTGATCTTAGGGGCCTAGTGGAGTGATAGGGTCGGAGAAGGGTTTGAAGGGAAGGGATGTTATGGGGGTGGTTAATAAGTTTATGAGTGAGGGTGAGTTGATTAAAAGGAGTTGTGGGAGATCTAGCCAGTTTAGTTCTTTAAGGGAGATACAATGATGGCTGCAGTAGGAGGTTCAAGTGGCAAATTTAGCAATTTTGTTGTAACAAGCATCCAACTTGTGTAGGTCTGTCTGTCTAAGGTTGGTAAGTATCAGGGATGCATAGAGTAGGGTGGAGATTAGCTGGGAATTGGCTATGGAGATTCTAGCCGCCTTGGTTAGGAATTGGCGGCTTCGATATAATGCACCAAGTTTCTTGTGAACTTTTTTTATTGTGAGAGATATGTGGGTGGCAAATCTAAATTTGTTGTCTATTTCCACACTAAGTAATTTTGTGTGTTCTGATGGAGAGATGATGGTATTGTCTTTGGCGAGAATGTTGAAGTGGGGGGTGTTTTGGGTGGCTTTGGAAGGTTGGAACAGGAGAAGTTTTGTCTTACTTGGGTTGAGTAGGAGCTGCGCATTGGATAGCCAGCTTTCTAGAGAAGAGAATGATTCCTGTGTGATTTGTTGTAGTTCTGGTAGAGTGGGGGCAGAGCAGATGAGAGTAGAGTCATCTGCGTACTGTATAAGAGATGCATGTGTGGTGGTAGTATGTAGGTTGTTAGTGAAAAGTGAGAATAGCAGAGTGCCAGGGATAGACCCTTGGGGAACTCCGAGAGCAACTGGGAGGTGAGGTGATAGGTTATTGCCCCAGATTACTGATTGCTGGTGTCCGTGTAGATAGCTGTGGAACCAGTTGCAGGCTGAGTGTGAGAAGGAGAGGTTGGGGAGAGTAGACAGTAGTAGTTCATGAGATACCATGTGTTGGTGAAGGAGCAGAGGAGAGGTAGTGCTGTGATATGGCCTGAAACCATGTTGGGTTTTGGAGAGGAGATTATTAGCTAGGAGGTAGTTGGAGACCTGGGTGTTGATACATTTTTCAAGTATCTTGGAGAGGGGAGAGGATAGCAATGGGGCGGTAATTGGAGAGGTCAGTGGAGGGGGTGCCTTTGTTGGGGGGAATGATGTGGGATACTTTCCATATCGAGGGAACATAGCCGTCTGTTATGGAACGGTTGATTAGAATTGAAATTGGGTAGGCTAGTGTATCAGCTGCAATTTTCAAGTATTCAGAGGGGAGGTTCTCAGCTGCCAGTTTGGTGGGTTTAAGTTTTGACAATAGTCTTTTTATGTTGGAGGTAGGTACTGAGGTGAAGAAGAAAAGAGGAGTGGGGGGTTTAGGGTTAGGATTTGGGGGGCTCTTGTAGGGAAGTGTTGTTTGTTTAGAGATTTTATAGTTTCAGTGAAGTGTTGAAGGATTCAGCAATACTGCTGAAGGAGGGGGGAATGGATGGCTGGGGGGTATCAACCTTCCCTGGGTGGAGGATATTGTTAATAGTTGACCAGAATTGCTTAGGGTTGTGGTTGGTAGAGTTAAAGGTGGATTTATAGTAGAGGGATTTGTCTAATTTTATATGCTTTTTGGCTTTATTGCACAGTTCATGGAATGATTGCCTGAGTTATTTTTTGTTAGTCGCCAGTGCTCCCAGGCCTTATCTCTGGATTTCATTAGGGTTCTGGTTGTCTTTTGTAACCAAGGGGCATGCCTGGATCTGACTTTGGCATTTCTTACAGGAGCATGGGTGTTTAGGATGGAGAGGAAGGTACTGCTGAAGAAGTGGACAGCCTCATCTAGGGTGAGGTATTTTAGGGGTGACCAGTTAATTTTTTGCAGGGAGGAGATGAAGGAGTTGGGGTTGAAGTTGGACTTGTTCCATATTTGCCTGTGGATAATGGGCTTCAGACTGTTTGTGTGGTGCTGAATTAGGAAAGTGGGGGAGTGGTCACTAAGACTGTCAGGTAAGCAGCCTGCTAGATAAGAGTGAGGGGCTTTGTTGACTACGATCCAGTCAAGTAAGGTATGATTGTTAGGGTTTTTGTTCATTTGGTAAGGGGATTGGATAAGTTGAGTGAACCCATGGAGATTAAGGTGAATGTTTGGGAGATTGTTATTACAGGTTAGCCAGTTGATGTTAAAGTCGCCGAGAATTATGTTTTCCTGTGGTAGAGATAGAGTAGCCCAGCTCAAGAGATTTTCTAGGGGGTGTAATATTTTGCCCTGGTGAGAAATAGCATCCTATGATATTGACTTCTGATAGTGAGAGGTGTCAGAAATAATAAATGTGACCGATGGAGTATTGCATGGGTCATCATAGGCCCATTGCCCTTCAGCATTATTGTTTCTCTTTATGAGAGCAAAGAATGGGATCGCCATCTTCACTGATGACACAACGTTCAGGGTAGCAGTAATGGATGGTTGTCCTAGTGAACGAGTGGTGGCAGTTGAGGCTCACAGCAGGCAAATGCAAAGTAGTGCAACTGGGAAGTGGTAACCTCAATGTAAGGTGTTAAATGGGGTAAGTAGATCTGATGGCAATAAAACAGAAAGGGGATCTGGGAGCACTGATCACAGCTGGCCATTAGAAGAAGACTGAAAAGGACATCACGTTAGACAACAGAATGCTGAGCTGTATCTTCAGGAGACTTCAGAAAGAAAGAATCTGTAGGAAATAAAGTTGCTGAACATTATCAGTCCAGAAGATGATATCAGGAAGATGTGAAGGAGTTCATTTATTTATTTACATTTATTTACATTTGTTTACCGGGTAGTGTCCGACTGGGCTGGTAGCCCATTTTCAGTGGGGACCCGGGGAGAAAAGCTACAGAAAAAAACAAAGCTGATAAATCAACAGAAATTACATTAGGAAGAATCAATATAATACCATACAAATATGTAAAAAACAAAAGACTAGATAATATTCTTACTTTATAGCTACAAATTAGAAATGTAAACCACGGGGATTTAGATAACTAAGTAAAAAGAAAACCTGAAACAGGCAGTGACAGACCTAAGTGACAAGATGTGTACACTGTTATATGATGTTAACACTGAAATATTTACAGTCCAATAAACAATCAGTTGTAACACTGAATAAAAAATAGCATTGAGCCGTAAAAGGTGAAATGAGCATAGGAGAGGAAATTAGTAGGACACAGCAGTTATCCAGGGGGGATACAGGGGCAAAGCCAGTTGCTTTTAAGATATTCTTTTATTTTTGTTTTAAATGAATTGTAGCAGGGAGTGCATTGTGTGCTTAGAGGAAAAGCATTCCAGGACCTAGGTATTTTGTTTGAGTAGAGGGAGTCACCATGGTAGTTATGCGATTGTGTTATTTTGAGCATTGGCCTATTGGAAGACCTAAGGGACTTGCTGTTTAACGGTAGATGGAGTAGGGTTGAAATTGAGGGGCAGTTATGAGGGTTATGTATGATTTTTTTGGGTGAGTTGGTTTAAGGTTAACAGGTTTGGAAGTTCTAGCCAGTTAAGTTGTAGAAAAGAGGAACAATGATGGGCTTTATGGGGATGATTAGTGGCAAACTTTGCAATTTTGTTATAGCAAAATTCAAGGTTATGCAGGTCGGCCTTCTGTACGTTGGTGAAGATGTGAGAGCAGTAAAGAAGTGTAGAGAGAAGTTGACATCTGGCTGTGGCTAGCTTGGCTTGGGGTGTTCATTAAGGTTTGGCTCTATAGAAAGCACCAAGCTTAGAATTGACTTTTTTATAGTTAGGAAAATGTGAATATCAGATTTGAGATGGTCATCTATTGTAATACCCGGGAGTTTGGCCTGGTTTGTAGGCTCAATTTTGGTACCATTTGAGGAGTGAATAAAGAGGGGTAGGTAGTTGGACTTGGTAGTTTTGTTTGTAAAGATTATTAATTTAGTCTTGTTTGGGTTTAGAATGAGTTGGTGGGTTGATAGCAAAATTACAGCTTCTTGGAAAGTTTTTGCATCTTTTCTTGTAGTTCTTGTGGGGAGGGAGTGGAGTAGATAAGAGATGTATCATCTGTGTATTGGATGATTAAGGCTAGTTGGGCTACTGTATTAAGGTTATTAGTAAATATGGTAAAGAGAAGGGGGCCGAGTATTGAACCTTGAGGTACACCAGTGGATACTGGTAGTAGTGGGTAGAGATTGTTCTCCCATTTAGTAGCCTGTTGACAGTTTGATAGATAACTGAGAAACCATGTCAGGGATGCTGGCCTGAGATTGTATGTAGCGAGTTTAAGTAGTAGTTGGTGGGAAATGGTTTCAATGGCTTTTGACATGTCCAGGAAAACTGCAGAGGCTAGTTGTCCATTGTTCATAAGGTAGTAGATAGTATTGGTGAAGGATAACAAGGCTGTGTTTGTACTATACTGGGGTCTAATGCCATGCTGAGTATCAGATAGAAGGTTGTTAGTGGTAATGTGGCTGATACATTTCTCTAGGATTTTGGCTGTGGGTGGGAGGATAGCTATGGGGTGGTAATTTGAGATGTCTCTCGAGGGATCTCCTTTGTGGAGGGGGATGATGTGAGCAACTTTCCAGAGGAGGGGCACATATTGTTCAGAAACAGAACATCTGATTAATTTAGAGATAGGATAGGCAATGGATGGAGCAGCAAGTTTTAGGAATTCGTTTGGTAGTTGATCGGCAGCCAGGCAGCAAGGTTTTGGTTGGCTTAGGAGCTTTTTAATGAAGGATGTTTGAATTGGTTTAAAGGAGAAGGAGTCAGTGGAATTAGAGCCAAATGATGGGAATTTAAGAGGTAGTTGTTTGTGGTTGGCAAGGAGGGAGGAGATAGAGTTAATGAAATGTGAGCTGAACTGCAAGGCTAAGGGTATGGAGGAACTGGCTATGGAAGGAGTGGGGTTGGAGGATTTACCAGGGTTGAGGAGGAAGTTGACCGACTTGTTCTGAGCAAAACAGACAGGAAAGCGGAGGGGGCAGAGACGTCAGGTAGTAGGGATCAACCAGAGGTGTAGCTAGAGTAGAGTGAAGGGGCAGCCACCCCACGCTGATCAGTCTTCAAATTTATAATGTATTTAACAACTGTAACTATTAATATTTCTGTTACTTCCTTACTTTTAACATCAGAAACACCATCACCTGCTACCTGGTACAACACCTTCCTCTTACTGTCTTGCAAAGTTCTCATAAATATTTTGTAATCTGTATTTTCTACGGTTATTGGCCTTCAGTTCTTTAAATCTTTTTTCCATATGAATTTTATCACTCCATCACAGATGTTCTCTTCTTTCATCTGCTCTATGAAACTTTCGTTTAATGCAGGGAACGACCATCGTTACTCATATTTTATAACAATCTGGACGTGCCGCTCTTTTTCCTTTCCTGCTGTTGTTATTTATTGTAAGTATTTTACCTCCAGTCTTTATCTAATGTTTTACCTCTTCTGTCATTGTCAGTGTCAGTATCACAGCAGGTAGCACACTTGCCTTTGATACAGAAGGTAGTGGGTTCTATTCCCATATCAGATAGATTGCTGACACTGTAGTACATCATAAGGGGATGCTGCACTCCTGAGTGGGCCATCCTTCAGATGAGATGTTAAACTGAGGCCCCACTTGTGGTAGCTCAAGTGGATATAAAGGAACCCACGGCATCCATCATAAGGAGAAGGGAAAGGTTCTTAATGTCCTGGCCACATTTCCCCTAGAGGTATAAAAAACACCTGAAGTCTCCCCTAAAAGGAAGGTTCTAGCTTAGTGTGGCTAATCTCATCAACAAATGTAAAATAAATAGATTTTCATAATTTTCCATACATTGTCCTTCACATCTTTTTTATGCATCGCACAGACACAATTCTTGAGTGTCTTCACAGTTTCTCCTTAGGTTCACACACTTTTTCATCCTAAATTGCATCTCTTTTCCTTCTCTTACTTTAACCTGTTCTCTTAACCAGGGAGAAACTTCTTTTTTCCTTTTAAAAAATCATCTCAACTTTAATAAATTAGCTGTGTCCCTATTTCATATAATTTTCTCTCTGAATCTTTTACATATTTACTTTCTTTTTCAACTTCAACTTTAATTTCATTGAAAATTTCTGCACATTTTTTCATATTTTCTTTTCTTTGATTTTTCAAAATTTTACTACGGAATTTTATATTTCCTTTTATATACAACCCACCAATACGTGTAATTTCCATGATATTCTCTCACAAACACATGCTCATACTATAACTTGCTTTTTCTTGTCTGACTATATTACTCTGCTTGCAACATTTCTGTTTGTTTTCATTCTTTTATAACATTGTCATTATCACCCACTAAAAGCCATACTGCTTTAAATTAGAAACTTCTGCAATGCTCACAGCTCTCATTACTGCGTTCATGTATTTATTTCTGCTTTAAATGTCCCTCTCTGATAAGTCAGTTTCTTTTCCCTGATATTAAATCCCCGCAGTTAGTCATTTCTTTCAGAACTGTCACATCTGCGGTTGTCTTTCCTTTGCTTTCTTTAAATTAACAATTATAGTCCGCTATTAAACGTTTGGCATATTCAGTACCACAGATGTTTTTTATCTCTTCAGACATTGTTTTCCTCTCGGTCATATTCATATATTCAGAAATGGCACACAGTCTTACGTCTTTTTCTTATATCACATGCCACCACTTTTCCTAATATAACTACTATTATGTCCATTATTTTTTCTTATATCACATGCCACCACTTTTCCTGATATGACTACTATTATGTCCGTTATTTTTTCTTGTATCACATGCCACCACTTTTCCTGATATAACTACTATTATGTCCATTATTTTTTCTTATATCACATAGCACCACTTTTCCTGATATGACTACTATTATGTCCGTTATTTTTTCTTGTATCACATGCCACCACTTTTCCTGATATGACTACTTTTATGTCCGTTATTTGTACTTCCTCGGTATTATCGTAACCGTTGTTGATTTCCAGTTGACAAACATTTTTTCCAAACATATAATGTGCATGCTTATTTTTGACACCATTCTGTTACTGTCAAGCTGCTAACTTCATTCTAATATTTGCATGTACTTGTAGCACTGAAACGCTATCCTTTTTCATTTTTTACATCATACCTGGTTTTCATCTTGTACTCATTTTCCACAATGGATTTTACTTTCTGCTGCTCATTTTCTTCATCTGTTTCCATATCCTCTTCTTTCTCTATCAATGGACAGCCCATCCAAAATCTCTATCATTGCATTTCCTACACTTAGGTTAACAATTCTTAGCTACATGACCTGTTCCTCCATGTTGACTGCATCTTCGCTGTTGCATATTCTACTCTGTGAGACCAAGACATCCCATCATTCTGTGCATCCCTGGCTAGTAGGAGCACTAGGCGGAGTATCTTAGGCGGAGTATAACAAGGAGGATAATCTGCAATGCTCCGACACAGAGCATGTTGATAACTGTACAATACAAACACATGGGCTCTATTTTCATAATCTAGCTCTGCATTGTGTACTTTTTCCTTTCCCCTATTCATATGTACCTTTTTTGCTGTTTTGTTTCAGATGCTGGACACCTCTCAAACAGCTCCCTATGCTTGTCAGCTGTACAGATGCTTAGTGCATTGCTTCAGTCTTTCACTAGGTTTGAAACTTACTCCTATCTACCTACAGGGAGAGATTTCTCCCTCAAGATGGACAGATATGACAGCAAAGATGTGGTCTGATCCCAGAATTACCCAAGAGACATTTCCATCTTGCATTGTTTACAAATCCCAAAAGAGAGGACAGATTGTCTAAGCCCTCTTCCAGTGCTTAACAATGTCAAGAAACAGATGCCCCTTGTCTAGGCCTGCCTTGTTCTGCTTTATAGACAAGACTGAAGGTAGAAGGACAGCTGTCTGAACAGATGTATCCCAGAGTGAGTTGCTGCAGCCTCCTGGGAAGTAACATTGCCCACTTACAGCTTCATCACTATTATAGGTAACCCTTTTAACCAAACACGCCACTAAAGCTTAACCTTAGTTCTCCTGCACTGAAAGTATAGTAGTGCCATGATATACACTCAGTTACCCCTTCCTATTTTCACAGCGGCCACTGCCATCTACTCAGCATTAATGCTGCCTCCAGCTTGTGGAAGGTAGCTACCACACACACATTTCTCTGCATTCCTGCTACCTTGTATCTCACCAGTTTACAGTGCCTCATCCATCTCAATGTTCAAAATATATGCTTACCACAAAAGAGGCATCTCTTTTGTGTATCTGTTAAAACTCTCACACTTTCACCATTATGCTGCTTGGGACCACTTAAACACTCAGTTGCATGAAAATCCTGTGGTGCTTCAAGAGGATGGTCACTCAAGGATGATCATTCTCTTCACCCACTCTGTCAAGTATTACAGAAAACTTGTTTAACGCATGTTTTGATGTGTTTTTGGCAGTAGTGATGCCAAAGTTTGTCATCTTTAGAATGAAGGCTTCACAGTTTGGGAAACGTGAAAAGAAGATGTTTTTGAGGAGCAGATGGATTGTTGAGGAGCCTCACTGGTGATGAGATGAGCCTCGAATCAGTGAAGACAGCAATCAGTGACCAGTTGTGAATTTAAAGAAAGCATATCTGAAATTGCCCTAGACACAGACAGACAGTAAACAAGATGGACTTTTAATCATTATGATAAGCATTTTAGTCACTGAGGGATGATTCTAGTCTACTAAAAGAACAAAACAACTCCATGAAGGTCATTCTTGCAAAAAGCAGCTGACGTACAAAACAAATCCATGTAACTAAGCAGCCAAATAGTTATATATACAGCAGAAGCTGGTTATGTTGAAAGATAAAGTGCAAAAACGTGCACTTGATTGGGATTTTCAAAGCTGAAGATGGATGTGACTGGTTAGAATTTGGGAAAACTGCAATGGAGCAATGAATTGAATTTTTTAAGAGATCACTGAAAAAAATAAAAAAATACATAGACTGCTGGCTTTATAAACTGATAGCACTTATGGTAAACCGAGTGGAATTTTGCTTCTGGTTGTAACTTGATTTGAGAAGGAGATTCCATCACAGCTTTAGTGACCTGGTAAGAGGATAACAGTTGTTGGACAGCCTGTGTTTGTACATCATGCTTTTCTGGAGAAAGCATGCAGCAATGGCTGCAGTTTTCAGCCACCAAAATGAATACCAACAGTGTAATTTAAGTTGAAGCTGTGGGTTCCTGTGATTCTGGAGCACTTTTTTTGTTTTCTAGCAGGGATGCAGTTGTTCACCTCAGCTCATTTAGCAACACACAGTCTACAGAGTCGCTGCAATCAGAGAATTATGTGATTGAGGAATGTGTGGCAATGGAATACAATAAAGGTAATGATTGCTTGGACATGGCAAAAGTAGAAGAAGATTGGGAACTAGAGCCATAAGGTGGGAACTAGAGCCATAAGGTGGGAACTAGAACCATAAGGTGGGTACTAGAGCCATAAGGTGGGAACTAGAGCCAGAAGGTGGGAACTAGAGCCATATGGTGGGAACTAGAGCCATAAGGTGGGAACTAGAGTCAGAAGGTTGGAATTAGAGCCAGAAGGTGGGAACTAGAGCCATATGGTGGGAACTAGAGCCATAAGGTGGGAACTAGAGCCATAAGGTGGGTACTAGAGTCAGAAGGTTGGAATTAGAGCCAGAAGGTGGGAACTAGTTTATTGGCAGGGGCGTGGCCAAGGATGAACACAGGATAGCAGCAGATTTCTTCAGCTCCACCAATTTCATTACATTGACAGGAATTAATTACTTAAAAAATTAATTTTTGAAGTAATTTTCTTTCTAAATATGTTTGTTTTATATAGTTCTTGAACTATATCTAAAAAAGAAAGGAAATCTTAATAATATTCCTGTCAGAAATTACTTTGGAAATTTTCCTGTCAGTTTATCAGTCTGAAATGAGTTCCAGTAAGACAAATTCTCAAGACTCCAGCATCAAGAAAGAACTTCAGTCTCTGATAATTATAGTCCAGCAACTTACTGCTAAGATGGATAAAATGGATACTAAAATAGACACTTTCATAGAAAAAACTACAAAACAAATAGACTTGTTACATATGGACCTGCAACAACAGAAGATCCAGATGACAGGCATAGAAGAAGCTGTGAATGACATGGAAAATAGAATCCAAGAAGAGGAAATCAACATTGAGTTTCTGCTGAAACAAAATACACATTTACAAACAAAGCTGGATGACCTGGAAAATAGATCTAGGTGCAATAACATTAGGATTTTTGGACTGACAGAAAATATTGAAGGTAACAATATTACTTCTTTTTTAACAACATGGCTCCCTAAAACTTTAGATTTACCAGAAGCATTCTCTTTTGGTATCGAAAGAGCACATAGATCTATAGCTAATACTAACTCTAACAAAACTATCCTAGATCAGTTATAGTTAGATTTCTATCATCTTTTGATAAAGAGATGGTTCTTAAATCTGCTTGGGCTAAAGCTCCTGTTAAGATTAATGAAACAACTGTGCGTTTTGACAATGACTATTCTTCCATGGTATTAGCTAAAAGAAAAGTTTTTCTGCCACTAATAAGGGAGCTTAAAAAAGCACAGTTTAAAACATGCCTTCTGTTTCCTGCCAAGCTTAAAATCTTCCTTCCTGATGGTCCTAAAATTTTTGATGACTTAGACTCTGCTTTACTGTTTATCAAAAAAAATAAGATTTTGGAAAAAATAGAAGAAATGGAATGGGCTAGTCCTTCATTAAAGAGACTGGCAACTGAAACTTCGTGGAAGACTTCAGAGAAACAAAGAGACTAAAAAACAAATGATTTGTACTATGTTTTTTTTTTCCTCTCTCATCATGTTTTGTTTCATAACTAGTCAAAATATCTGGAGATTTAATGGCAAGCTGTGATTTAAC
>NC_056749.1:48703111-48853111 GCF_019279795.1 Protopterus annectens
TCTATTATATATAATAATTATAATACCTGTTTTCTTAATATACAAAATATTTTAATACCTGGAATAATATGTTTTTTACTATGGAGGAGAGACTTACAGTTATTAAAATGATAATATTCTCCAAGATTTTATACTTAATACAATCAATAATACTTCCACCTACAAAAATAATTATCAAGAAACTGAATACACTAATGTTAAATTTCTTATGGGCACCTAATAGACCTAGGATTGCATTAAAGAAACATACTAATAGCTGGTCTCAAGGGGGTATTTCTTTTCCAGACTTTAATTTATATACTATCTCTTCTATTGTAAAAGTTATTACTTTATTAATAGATCAGTCATATGTCACAAAACGGAAAGATTATTGGGAGCTAATTAGTATACACTTCATGAAAATCTCCTTAACACATAAAAATATGATTGTAAATAACTCCATGTTATGGTTACTAAAGGAATTTTGTACTTCACCTATTACACCTAAACATATGGTTTGTTACCCATTAAATATTATTATTAGTTATCTTAACTTTATATTCATGCACCCTAAGTATAGGGAATGGAATTTTATTGTATTTCCTATAATGTATACTCAGGGTATGCTTTTGTCATCTACTTCTGAAGGAACTCATTTAGCTATAGATAATGATCTAAAGTACTGGTATCAGTTGATATCTGATAATAAAGTTAAAAATCTAGATTTCTTAAAACAAGAATTTGATCTAAGAGAAACTTGCTGGTTAGAGGTTCAGACCTTTAGACAACATCTCATTAATAAAATAGATTTAATGTCTATAACTGTTAAAGAATCTATTCCAACACTGATTGATTACTTGATATTAAATTTACAACATAAAGTTTCTGATAAAGGTAAACTTTCATACATACATAAAGTTATCAGACAAGAAACTTTTACAGTGTAGATTCATACTGGAATTATTTCACTTCTATTAATGGGGATCCACCAAATCAACAAGATAAACAATATATATTGGAATCTGCTTATAGAACTACGTCTTCCATTGTCTGGAGACTTTATACATGGAATTTTACATAGATCTTTTTATACACCTTTGATGATGAATAAAATAAATAATAAAGATAATCTATGTAAGAGATGTAATGTAGAAATTAATGCTGACTGGGCTCATATGTTTTATGACTGTATAAAATTGAAAGAATACTGGAAGTCAATTAATGAATTTTTGCAGGCTCTTTTACAGATAATTTCATTATTTCTAAATCTCTTATATTATTCAACACACCTGTACCTCAAAGTGTTAAAAGGTTAAGCTTCCCTTGTTATGGTCTATTCTAGCAGTGGCTAGGAAAATAATAACTAGAAATTGGATTTCAGATACACCTCCTTCGTTCAATGAATTTAAAAATGTTATGAATATAGTGTGCCATATGGAAATAAACACAATTAGGACTAGAACAAATAGAAAAACATCTTATTTTATTGTATGGGATAATTTACAAAATATGTTAAAAAAATTTTAATTTCAATAGCATGGTATTTTAGTTTAATTAATTGATCTGATTGTAGTGGAAGTCTTTGTAAATACTTTAGTTGTTTTGTTGAATATTATAATAATACCTATTTTTAATTACTTGTATAAAATTGTTATGATATTTCTCTTATATGTTAAAACAATAAACCTGTTTTGAAAAAAAAAGAAGGTGAGAACTAGAGCCATAAGGTAGGAACTAGAGTTATAAGGTGGGAACTAGAGTCAGAAGGTTGGAATTAGAGCCAGAAGGTGGGAACTAGAGCCAGAAGGTGAGGAAGTGAAGCTGTTGTTACCTGTCCCCTGGAAAATATGCAAAGAAAAGAGAGAAATGCCATTTGGCTGTTTGACTGGACTTTGAACTTTGGCGAAATCGTTTATTTATTATTTATTTTTATTTACTCTTTGAGAACTGTTGACTAGTTGGGTGACTTGGTCCTTGAACACTTTTCAGCCAAGACATGGGTGCAGAAGATTCAAGTACATTTCAAGGATTACACAAGTAAACAAAATGTGGTTATACAAAGTATGGCAATGTAGTAAAGGGAAGATTTTATTTATTTTATTTTATTTTATTTTACATTTGTTAACCGGGATACTCTAACTGGATATATGTCCATTTTCAGCGGAGGCCCGGGGAGAAAAGCTCCAAACAGTAACAAAAATATCATTACACATCACATATCATGGATAGCATAATAGAATATTTACAGAGAACATAGAGACAACCCATACAGAAATTACATATAGAATTTTTTTTTCTTTTTTTTACATTAAATCAATGAAGTACCATTTTTAATAGTTTCATTAAGAACAGTTGTTAAGTTCAGAGTAGATAAATCTGAAAGTTGCACTACAAGATCGGTTACCTAGCATCTGTACACAATCTGGAGAAAGGATTAGCCAGGCTTGTTACAATGGCATGTCCATTTTGATCCCAGGCTTTGTTTGAGTTTAGCTTTGAACTGACCTAGAGAAGAGAGTGAGGTAATCTCAGGCGGTAGATCTGCCTACAGAGTTTGTAAAGAGAGCGTCGCCGGCTAGGTTATTAGTTTTACATGTCTAGATAAGGACACTACTGGAAGAATGCAATGGTCTAGGGTTCTTATACAGAGTGACCAGATTTTTGAGTGCAGGGGTGTTTTCAGGGTTGTATATAATTTTGTGGGCCATAACCAGTTGGTTATATAAGATTAGACTAGGTAGTTCAAGCCATCCAAGCTGAATTAGATTGATGCAATGATGTGTCCTGAAAGGCAGCCCAGTGGCAAACCTGGCGATGTGATTATAACAGATAGTGATTTTGTTCAGGACCTGGCGATGTGATTATAACAGATAGTGACTTTGTTCAGGACCTGGCGATGTGATTATAACAGATAGTGACTTTGTTCAGGACCTGGCGATGTGATTATAACAGATAGTGACTTTGTTCAGGACCTGGCGATGTGATTATAACAGATAGTGACTTTGTTCAGGACCTGGCGATGTGATTATAACAGATAGTGACTTTGTTCAGGACCTGGCGATATGCTTATAACAGATAGTGATTTTGTTCAGGACCTGGTGATGTGATTATAACAGATAGTGATTTTGTTCAGGACCTGGGGATGTGATTGTAACAGATAGTGATTTTGTTCAGGGCCTGGCGATGTGATTATAACAGATAGTGATTTTGTTCAGGACGTGGCAATGTGATTATAACAGATAGTGATTTTGTTCAGGACAGTCTTGCTAGTATTACGGAGAAGAGGGGATGCATACAAGAGAGCCGAGAGAAGGTGAGATCGAGCAATGGAAACCTTGGCTGGGGGAGTCAGGAAGCTTTTTATTCTGTACAATGAGCCTAGTGTTTTATTGATGGTTTTGATCAATTGGTTAACATATAGTTCAAATTTTAAGTTGTTATCAATAGTGACACCTAGTAGTTTAGTAGAGTGGTCAGGTGAGATTATTGTGCCATCCTTTGCTTTAATTGTAAAGTTAATGACGCTAGACCTTTGTGTCGGTGGGAATAACAGCATTTTAGTCTTTTGAGGATTCAGTATCAGGCGACGTTTGGTAAGTCAGTTTTCTATTGTGTTAAAGGAAGCCTGGGTAGCTAACTGTAACTCTGTAGGGGATGTTGTTGAGCAAATCAGTGTAGAGTCATCTGCATATTGGATACAGCTGACTTTTGGTATGACAGTGTTCAAATCATTAATGAAGATGGAGAATAACAGTGGCCCTAATATAGAACCTTGTGCTACTCCCAGGGTGTTAGGTAGCAGGGTAGAGAGTTTGGTCTGCCAAAGTACAGCCTGCTGTCTACCACTTGTGTAGGAATTAAACCATTGAAGGGCTTTGGGATCTAGACAAAGTGATTGCAGGGTGTGGATTAATAGTTGGTGATCCACCATATCAAAAGCTTTGGACAGATCCAAAAAAAGAGCTGAAGAAATATGGTTATTATTACGATTAAGGTTTATGGTATTGGAAAAGACTAGTAGGGCTGAGGTAGTGCTATGGTGAGGTCTGAAGCCATGCTGGGTATCTGCCATGAGGTGGTTATTTATTAGGTGGTACATGAACTGTTTCTGAATACATTTTTCCATTATCTTTGCTAGAGGAGATAGCTATGGGCCTATAATTGGAGAGTTCAGTAGAACTACCTCCTTTATGAAGAGGGAGTACATATGATATATTCCAGATATCAGGAATTTTTGCTTCTACTATGGTGCAATTGATAAGTAATGACACTGGGTAGGCAATGGCATCAGCTGATTTTTGTAGGTATTCAGCCGAAAGTTGGTCAGCCGATAGTGTGGCCGGTTTATGTTTTCTGATTAAGATACGGATAAGTGATGTGGCAACAGGTGGAAAGCTAAATAAGGGTAGATTTTTAGGGGTGGAACTATGTAGGCTGTGGTAGCTAAGAGGCAGTTGGCTGGCTAGTGCTTGGATTGTCTCAGTAAAGAATTGGTTAAAACTATCAGAGACTGTTTCTGGGGGTTTATCAGTGGAGGCAGCTGGGACAGGGGTAGTAGTATGACCAGGGTGTAGTAGATTATTCAACCCTGCCCAGAACCTCTGAGGGTTATTTTGATTATCTGTTTGTAATTTTCAGTAGTATTGTTTTTGTCAAGTAAAATATGTTTTTTAGTCTCGTTCCTAAGTTGCCTGTATTTAATTTGATCATGAGGGAGTTTAGTAGTTCTCTATGAGCCCCAGGCTTTATTTCTGAGATTAATTTTGAGCCCGGTTTTTGTTGAGAGCCAAGGTGTAGCTTTTGCCTTAGTTTTCTTTGAGCGAGTGTGTGCGTGATTTGCATTTTATTTGGACTCCTTCCTGCTGGGGCTTGCTCTGCTATCGTGTTTCCTCTTCCTAGACGTATAACACTTTCATGCTTCACCTATCACCTCTTACTGTGCTCGTATTACTATCTCACCTCACTACTTATCACCACAACACATTCTAGACACCCACTTTTCATCACACCACAACCCCACCTTACCATACTACTCCATGTACATATCTCACCATCTCTCCTACACTTGCCAATATTACTACCCTCCAATATTTTCCACGTAAAATAATACCTACTAAAGATCATCACTATAACCCTCAGTTATTCAGCAATGAGCTTATCAAACAATTTAAATTACTTACCAACATTGCCTGTAGGCTACTGCTTAGTGGTGACATCCACCCAAACCCTGAACCACTCTGAGATAACACCAACCCATCTAAACACTCTAGTCTCAACACCCCCACACATCCAATCCTAAACAGAAAAAAATCAGACCTATTGCTAATGAACATTAATATTAGAAGTATAGCCAACAAACTGGACATCCTCCATGCCACTCTAGCCACATACTCCTCAGACATAGTAATAATCACTGAAACATGGTTAAAACTAGGTACAAAAGATGATGAAATACTACCCCCAGGTTACTCCATACTATGGGTGGATAGACTCAACAAAAAAGGAGGTGGAGTTGCTATCCTCTTTAAAGACCATCTCACTTTAACTCTGCTTGACTGCAAAACCCCACAACCTGACAATGCAGAAATCATCTACACCACACTAACTATAAATTCAAGAAAAAAACGCAATATAATTGGCTGCTATATCCCACCTGGAAATAATGCCCCAATTATAGAATATCTATTGCAGTGGGCAAGTAGTACCCTTAGTAAGGAGACATTCATACTGGGTGATTTTTAATTTAGACTAGTTTGCATGTGTACAGATCACCCCACCCATCACATACGCCTGCATGGTTTTACACAAACTACTCAAGAACCTACTCTAAATCATAAAGCTAGCAAAAACGATCCACCTTGGATTGGATATTACTAAGTGACTCCTCTCACTCATTCCAATCAGGTTGCCTTCCTGATGGTACAATCCACCTTGGATTGGATATTACTAAATAACTCCTCTCACTCATTCCAATCAGGTCTCCTTCCTGATGGTACAATCCACCTTGGATTGGATATTACCAAATAACTCCTCTCACTCATTCCAATCAGGTTGCCTTCCTGATGGTACAATCCACCTTGGATTGGATATTACTAAATAACTCCTCTCACTCATTCCAATCAGGTCGCCTTCCTGATGGTACGATCCACCTTGGATTGGATATTACTAAATAACTCCTCTCACTCATTCCAATCAGGTCGCCTTCCTGATGGTACGATCCACCTTGGATTGGATATTACTAAGTAACTCCTCTCACTCATTCCAATCAGGTCGCCTTCCTGATGGTACAATCCACCTTGGATTGGATATTACTAAATAACTCCTCTCTCTCATTCCAATCAGGTCGCCTTCCTGATGGTACAATCCACCTTGGATTGGATATTACTAAATAACTCCTCTTACTCATTCCAATCAGGTCGCCTTCCTGATGGTACAGTCCACCTTGGATTGGATATTACTAAATAACTCCTCTCACTCATTCCAATCAGGTCACCTTCCTGATGGTACAGTCCACCTTGGATTGGATATTATTAAATAACTCCTCTCACTCATTCCAATCAGGTCGCCTTCCTGATGGTACAATCCACCTTGGATTGGATATTACTAAGTAACTCCTCTCACTCATTCCAATCAGGTCGCCTTCCTGATGGTACAATCCACCTTGGATTGGATATTACTAAATAACTCCTCTCACTCATTCCAGTCAGGTCGCCTTCCTGATGGTACAACCCACCTTGGATTGGATATTATTAAATAACTCCTCTCACTCATTCCAATCAGGTTGCCTTCCTGATGGTACACTCCACCTTGGATTGGATATTACTAAGTGACTCCTCTCACTCATTCCAATCAGGTCACCTTCTTGATGGTACAATCCACCTTGGATTGGATATTACTAAATAACTCCTCTCACTCATTCCAATCAGGTCGCCTTCCTGATGGTACGATCCACCTTAGATTGGATATTACAAAATAACTCCTCTCACTCATTCCAATCAGGTCGCCTTCCTGATGGTACGATCCACCTTGGATTGGATATTACTAAGTAACTCCTCTCACTCATTCCAATCAGGTCGCCTTCCTGATGGTACAATCCACCTTGGATTGGATATTACTAAATAACTCCTCTCTCTCATTCCAATCAGGTTGCCTTCCTGATGGTACAATCCACCTTGGATTGGCTATTACTAAATAACTCCTCTCACTCATTCCAATCAGGTCGCCTTCCTGATGGTACAATCCACCTTGGATTGGATATTACTAAATAACTCCTCTCACTCATTTCAATCAGGTCGCCTTCCTGATGGTACGATCCACCTTGGATTGGATATTACTAAATAACTCCTCTCTCTCATTCCAATCAGGTTGCCTTCTTCATGGTCTGAGTGACCACCCACCCACATTTCTTATATGACAACACATATTCCCACCAAAACCTACTATGTTAAACAACTGAGAAAAAATATAACTTTAATCTTAACAACTTCCTAGCTGACCTACAAAGGTGCAATTGGACTCCACTCAAGTACCTTGCCCTAGATGATGCAGCGAGCCCCTTTAATAAATCTTTTTAGATATATTAAATGCACATGCCCCTGTCAGAACCATCAGAGTAAAATCAATCTATGCCCCCTGACTAAGCAGAGACACCGGGGCCCTTCTGAAAACTACCTAAGATAAAGCCTGGGAACTATGGCATAAGACTAACACAGTAGTTTCTAAACAACAGTATCAGGAACTTAGAAATAAGGCAAAAAAAAAACAAATAAAACAGGATAAAATAAATTTCTAACATAACATTCAAAACACATATCAAAAAATCCTCAAAAACTCTGGCCTGCTATAAACTCAGTCCTTCACCCAGGAAAATCTACTACACCAACGTCAGACATCCACAGCAATTCCAGTAGCATAGCTACCATTTTTAATAAATATTTTACTGAATCTGTAATTGTCCTTTCCAAGCAGCAACCCCCCTACTCCTGATACCAAACCAAGTCTACAACCAGCAGTGCCTTGTTCTCTTTCTCCCCAGTTCCTACAGCCACTATAAAAAAACTACTCCGGAAACTAAAACCTACTACACTTGCCATAGATATCATAACCAGTAAATATCTCAAAATTGCAGCTGAAACTATAGACTTCCCAGTATCAATCCTTATAAATAGATCCATTCTCAAAAACAAGGTCCCTCAGCTGTGGAAAATCTCCCATGTAATCTCAATTCATAAAGGGGGATCTTCCACAGAACTGACAAGCTATCACCCAATTGATATTCTTTCACCTCTATCTAAGCTACTCCAAAGGTGTATTCATCTCCAGGTCATGAAATTCTTACTAACAAATAACCTTCTCGCAAACACTCAGCATGGGTTTTGCCCATCACATAGTACCACCACAGCTCTCTTATCCTTCACTAATACTGTAAACCATCACAGGATCTTTTTTCCCCCTGGTCTACCTCTCGGCTGCTGTGCGTCCCTGGCTATGGACTCCAACACTTTCATTAAGCTGTCCAACCTGCCTGTATTATCCTCCTGTGGGAGACTGCCCTGCTGCTGTTGACCAATGTCCTTCACCCACCATATCTTCTACTACTCATTACCTTACTGAGGAGCTGAAACTTAATCTCTCTGTGCAACTGTCCCTCTAAGAAGGAAAATATAACTAAAGAAAGTATGTGTTCCTAATACAATTTCTGACTGTTCTAAAAAACAAATCTGTTTAGCTACTGTAAGACCTTTTCTATACTCCTAGCCAGATCGACCAGCAGCCAAAGCCTTTTCCTAACTTACTTGCTTGCCCTCTGTTCTTTAAACCTAACTCCTTCTCCCTAGTAGTTGTACTTTTCCCAGCCCTGTTACTTTTCAGAAGAAGCTCCTCCTTACTATTTTACTATTGTCCACTAGGTGGCACCCTTCTCTCTATCTTACCACACTGATCCAAATGCTTCCCTAGACTTACGGTTTTAATTGTTTGTAGAACTACTGCCCCTACATCTTTTTCTTGCCCTCTACCTATACTCCAATTCTCTTACTCTTCCCTGTCTACCATCCCTTCTGCTTAGATCTTTACCGTCTACCCATCCCAAACTTACCTTACTAGTCAGCTCTCCACTGATAGTTTTTCTTTGGGCTCTCTCCTTCAGTGGCTCTTCCCGCTCCGTTCGCCCTACGGGCTCACTCCGCTCCCCTACCCTACCCCCAATTCTCACCCACCCCCACTACATCTAGCCTTATACACATCTGAAACACTTCCCCTCTTCACCTAAGCCTATCCCACTCCTTACCCCTCCCCCACCTAAACTGCAATTCAGTTAATTGCTCCTCCCCTCTCTATCCCTTACCTAATTACACTCTCACACATACTTCTCTTCCTATCATCTCCAAACTCTCCCCACTTATTCTACCCATTCTTCTAAAGACTATTCCTGCTCCTCTCAGCCATGCCTCTACCACATAAACTCACCTTTCTTACATGTCTTCTCCTCCTAACCCTCTATAATGCAACCTTCTACTCCTCCCCCAAACTACCCTCTTCTTTCTCCTTCCCCCCACCTCCACTCTCTCCCTTCCTCCCCCTTTGATATTCCACTTTTTTTCTAATATCCCCCTCCCTACTTCAACCTAATCCATTTCATTACTTTAAATTAAAACTCCATGCAGTTGCTTTAAAACCTTCAGCTACCAAATCTAAACATCATCTCCCTCTAACTTCATGTCACAATCCTAAGACTGTCCTCTCCCCTTATGTGGCTTACTCAAGCAGGTGACATACACCCCAACCCTGGACCCCCTAACAATCTCTCTCCCACTACCTCCTCTACTAAAAACAGCCATAAATACCTTAAGTTCATTACCATTAATACCCTGAGTATAAATAATAAAATTACAAACTTCCATGCTTGGCTAAATCACACTGTACCTGACATAGTAGCAGTCACAGAAACCTGGCTAAAACCACACATTACAAACTCTGAAATTATACCTCCTGGCTTCCAAGCTCTCCGATCCGATCGCCAAATCAAAAAAGGAGGTGGTGTAGCCTTAATATACAACTGCCTGCTGAATCTCTCCCCTTACCAGAATACCATTCCTCAGTTTAATAATGCCGAACTAACCATTGGAATCCTCAAAATGAACAACTTTAAAAGTATCTGTATTATAGCCATCTATATTCCCCCTGGTGATAACACTTCCACCCTAGAGAATATTCTCTTATGGGCTTCAAACAACATCAAACTGGAGACTTACATTCTAGGTGATGTCAACATTGACTGGAATAAAATAAATAACACTACTCCCACTCTCTCTATTAATCTCTATAACTTTACTCAACTAATAAACAACATTACCAGACCCAACAGAAATAACCCACCTGGGTCCATCCTAGATTGGATCTTAGTCAGCCATCCTAATAAGATCTCTGATTCTGGTATATTACCTCATTCAATAAGTGATCATCTTCCAGCCTTTATTCACCGAGCTGCCCAACACCTCCCTCACCAACACCAATATGCCAATACTCGTAATCTCACTAATTTTAACCCTTTTATATTTTCTGAATCCCTTAAACTTACAAATTGGGATATCCTAAAAACTCTTCCTCTGGATGAAGCAGTGGGAGACTTCAATACCACCTTCCTTAAAATTCTAAACTCTCAAGCCCCACCTCGAACAAAATGAATAAAACATAACTCTGCCCCTTGGCTAACTAAGGACACTAAAACTCTTATGTGTCAAAGGGATAAAACTTGGAAACTCTACAACAAAAATAAACATCCAGACACACTCCATCAATTTAAGCAACTCTGCAATCTAACCAAAAAACTTATCAGAAAAGATAAAAAATCCTACTACACTAAACTACAGTCTACCCTCTCAAAAAATCCAAAAAAATTTTGTAATTCCATCAACTCCCTCTTACACTCAGGCTCTAAATCCAATTCCTGTCCCGACAATAACAAGACTCTCACAGAAATAGCATCCTTTTTAACTCCTTCTTTACCAGCTCTATAGCCAAACTGACCAAAACCTTCACCAAATCCTGCCTTTCACCCAAACCTTCCCCCCCTCCTCTCCCCACTCCTGCTCTCCTAAACCCCCTCACACTTTCTACTTAAAACCTGTATGTACCAGCTATATCAAAAAACTTCTTACCAAACTCAAGCCTTGCTCTAATGCCCCCGACAATATCCCATCTCTCTTTCTCAAACTCGCAGCAGACGGTATTGCCATACCCATCAGTATTCTCATCAATCGAGCCATCCACGAATCTTATGTTCCCAAACTATGGCGAGCTGCCAACATCCTGCCCCTTCATATTCTCATCAATAGATCCATCCACGAATCTTATGTTCCCAAACTATGGCAAGCTGCCTACATCCTGCCCCTTCATATTCTCATCAATAGATCCATCCACGAATCTTATGTTCCCAAACTATGGCGAGCTGCCTACATCCTGCCCCTTCATATTCTCATCAATAGATCCATCCACGAATCTTATGTTCCCAAACTATGGCAAGCTGCCTACATCCTGCCCCTTCATATTCTCATCAATAGATCCATCCACGAATCTTATGTTCCCAAACTATGGCGAGCTGCCAACATCCTGCCCCTTCATATTCTCATCAATAGATCCATATACGAATCTTATGTTCCCAAACTATGGTGAGCTGCCTATATCCTGCCCCTTCATAAAGGAGGCAAAAATAACAGCATTTCTAATTTCCACCCAATAGCCATTCTTTTCCCAATTTTTAAAGTCCTTGAAAAATGTATCCACCAGCAACTCATGCCCCACCTCCTCAATAATCATCTCCTTGCCCCTACTCAACATGGTTTCTGTCCTGGCCACAGTACCATTACTGCTCTCCTCTCTTTCCTAGATATTGTCAACCATGCCCGTGACTGAATGGATGGGAGATCGCAGATATACCCCAGGGATTACCTCAGTGTCACTGCTCGACAGAGGCACAGCAAAATAATGGGTATAGTTCCCCATACTAAAGGGGTGGCGTAAGCCACAAAACTATGGGCTAGGCTTGTAAATGCCCTCGGGCAGATAGCCTAGTATGAACCTATGAACCTATGAACCTATGACTCTGGAGACATTGTCTCCACTGTCCTTCTCGACCTCTCCAAAGCATTTGACACTGTATCACACACACACTCCTTCTGAACCACCTTTCTAACTTCATTCTCTCCATCAATTCCCTTTCTTGGTTCAAAAGTTATCTCTCAGACAGATCCCAAGCTGTGAAATGTCAAACAGGTACCTCTACCTTTGTTCCTACCCCCACTGGAGTTCCACAGGGTTCTATTCTCAGACATATACTCTTTAATGTGTTCAGCAATGATTTTCACTCTGCAATTCCTCACTCTCAAATAGTGCAATATGCAGATGACTCCACTGTAGTCTGCTCAGCCCCCAGCCTTCTCGAGCTCCAGGCCAAGACCCAATTGGCCTTCACAGCTATAGAGAATTGGATGCTTCAAAACCATCTCTCCTTTAATGCCAATAAATCCCATATCATCCTTTCCCCCCCATCTAAACCTCTCCTACTTGATAAGCCCTCTTTCAAGATTACCAGCCACTCCCGCTCCTCAATAGAAGTTGTTACTCATGCCAAACTACTTGGTGTTACCATTGATGAACACCTGAAATTTAATACACATATTCAACTAAACATAAAAAAACCCCACTGGAAGCTCAGCATGCTTTATAGAAATGCTAACTTTCTATCATTAGCTACAAGACAAACCCTCGCCTCCACCTTCCTTCTACCTTCTCTATTGTGCGGAGCTCCTCTTCTAACCAATCTAACAGCTTCCATCTCCTCTAAACTAGAAAGTTGCTACAACAAAATTGCCAAATTTGCCACTAACTTTTCTCATTCTACACACCATTGCATCTCCCTCCATAGTCTTCAATGGCTCGAACTCCCTAATCATCTTGAATACCTCCAACTTACTACGGCTCACAAACTACTTTTCAAACCCAATGCTTGTCCTACACTTTCAAATATCCTACCTTTCTATACTCCTCTCGGGCCCCTAAGATCTGGCCACCAAAATCTTATTTCCGTACACAAACCTAAACGACCACCTGGTCACCTACTGCTTTCTTATACTATACCAAAGAAATGGAACCTGCTTCCTCCCCAGCTTAGAATCACCACTAGTCCTGAACAATTCAAATCTCTACTCCATTCTCACCTCCTCCAAAGCTGGAAATGTAATTGTATACTTCCCACCTAGATCCTATTATATTCCCAGTTTCAATATTCTCCGTCCTGCCCCTCTTCTCCCAAATCTTCCTTCTGCTCCCCCCTCTACTTCTTTATTACTTTTTTCTTTTCTTTCTTTCTCCCCCTGTAATAACTCTATGTAGATACCTTTTAAATCTTCACTTCCCCACAGCCTATATGCCTTTTTCCTGCAACTTATCTTTCATCTTCTTCATTCTGCTACTTTATCTGCATTTTTATACCTATGTATATGTATAAATATTATATACTTTGTTAATTTGATTTAGTGTGCAATATTATAGGAGTATACAGCTTTAAAAGTGCAAAGTCTTTGTAACATGGAGCTTTTCTCCCCAGGCCTCCACTGAAAACGGGCTTTCGGGCCCAGTGGACATCCCCGGTTATCAAACTGGAAATAAATAAATAAATAACAACAACTTTTATCTGCCATCTTTCTAGACCTTTCAAAAGCTTTTGGTATGGTCTCCCATTCCAAACTAATAGATGTACTAACTGAACTATCCTTCTCACCATCTGCCACAGCTTGGTTTCATAACTATTTATCTGGCCATCAATAATCTATTCTATGGCAAGGTGACCTATCCCCACGCCTTCTTTATCCATTGGTGTCCCCCAAGGATCTGTTGGAACTGTTGATATTTTAAAAGACTACTCCTAACTTAACATTTGGAGTAAGTGAGGACTACTGCTTTTTATACTTGTACTCTACTCCTAAGCTTAACTTAGGGGGTAAGTGAATTCAGCCATTGTGTCTGTTTATTCTCAATACTGTCCCTTGCTATAGTGTTTAACAGAACTGTAATATCTTGCCTAGGATATGAATATCAATGCCTACTATTTCTGAGTGTGCCTTGTTTTCTGTTTACTTTACTTGTACTCTACACCTAAGCTTAACTTAGGGGATAAGTGAATTCAGCCATTGCATCTGTTTATTCTCATAAAAAAAAAATATCTCTTGTTTTTCCTGCTTTACTAGTTTAGTCCAGTTTCAGAGTTGCTGATTCCTGGGCTTTGGTTGTAGTTCCTGTGTACTGTTTCCTTGCCTTATTTGGGGGAAGGGAAGCTACCTTGCTTACCAGTGGGAGTGGGAAGCATTGAGCTGCCTTTTGTCCAGTTTTGTGAGGTTTCAGCCAGTAACTAGTAGTTTATTGGTCGTTTTGGGCCAGTTTCTAGCTTTTTCCAGCCCCCTGGTATAAAACTTTCAGCTTGTACCTACTCAGCACAGACTCCACGTGGGCCAGCAGAGTAATCCAGGCTGCAGAGAGCTGAATAAGCGACTTTTCTTGATACTAAGTATATTTTTGTTGCTTTCCACATCTGAATACCTAGCAACTGTATTTCGCCTGCCTTTCTGTTACATTGAAGCTGTTTTTACTGCATTTAACTTAATATTGCACTTGGAATCCTTGTTTGTTACTATTTGACTGTATTTGTAGCAAATTCTTCTGTGTAAGCTGTAGTAGCTGATTCATAGCATTTATAAGTGTTTGCTGTACCTGTTTCTGCCTGTTTTGTGAAAAAAAGAAAAAAAAGAAAAAAATATCTCTTGTTTTTCCTGCTTTAATAGTTTAGTCCAGTTTCAGAGTTGCTGATTTCTGGGCTTTGGTTGTAGTTCCTGTGTACTATTTCCTTGCCTTATTTGGGGGAAGGGAAGCTACCTTGCTTACCAGTGGGAGTGGGAAGCATTGAGCTGCCTTTTGTCCAGTTTTGTGAGGTTTCAGCCAGTAACTAGTAGTTTATTGGTCGTTTTAGGCCAGTTTCTAGCTTTTTCCAGCCCCCTGGTATAAAACGCGCTAAACGCGAGTTAGCGCGATTTAGAGCGATTTAGCGCGGAGCTGCCACTGTTGCACACTAGGGCAGTGCCGGTTAAGCAGGTTTAAACTATTCGGGCTACCTAAAGTCCACTGTTCAAATTTTCCCTTAAAACTACCTTCCTCGAACTATACTACTGATCAAATCAGCGTATCCTATAACTAAAAAGATCAACTCTACTTGACTCCAAGTAGACTATTCTCTATCTATTAAACCTAGCACTTGCTCCTACAGTACTTATTACCTTGATACGGCACTCTTGTCATAGATAGTACCCCAAAATGCAACCCCCCATTTCTCGGTCACCCACGGCCCCCGTAATCTTTTTTTAAAGTTTTTGGTCTACCCTTCTAGCATGTCGAGGGATCAGTTGCTAGTGTCCTCTCCTGCTCAGCTGGTGAACCTGGGAATATTGAGGCAATGTTTCAATTGCCTCATGTACACAGACAACCCTTTCCTCCTCCCACAAAACACAAATACATGCGAGAGATGCAACTATACGGCCAAACTGGAGGCTGAGCTCTTCAACATAGGACTGGCAATACCAGTCAGGAGGAGAAGGTTACCACACACACTATAGACCCAGTCTCACATAGTACCATTACAACCTCAAATCATACACATAAACACACAAAGACATACTCGGAGGCTCTGATCAAAAATCTACCAAAACAGCAGAGGCCACCAAAGCAGACACCCAAACAACCACCACCTCAGAACACAACACCCGCAACACATAGACCTCACAGTCAGAGTGTCAAACAGTCACAGCCCTTAAGGCCAAACACAGTGCCAGACACACTAGTCATTGGTGACTCCATAGTCAGACACACTGATGTCCCGCTCACCAGACTGAGTAAGGAGAAGGTCAAAGTAAGCTGCCTGTCGGGCGCTAGAATCCGCCACATAACGCAAGCACTCAGGTCTCTCAACAGCAGGTACAAATATGACTCAGTCATTGTCCACGCTGGTGTAAACGACCTGAGACGCACTCCTTGGACTACATGAAAAGAGACATTGAGGAGCTCTCTGATTATGTAGCCCAGGCAGGTATGACCCTGACCTTGAGCAGTATCCTACCTTCACCAAGAATGATGCCACAATACAGAGATAAGATGATCAGCTTTAACAATTGGCTTAAACACTGGTGTCATTCAAAGGGGATCCAGTATCTGTCTGCCTGGGATGACATGCTGGACAAGCCACGCTGCTTCGCAAGGGACGGCTTGCACCTGTCACCCTGGGATTCCGGATATTGGCAAAGGCTCTTGCCACCCCATAGTGCCTTTTTAGGCAAGGCTCAAATTCTAAACCTACCACCCTAGAACACAAAAAGGAAAAAACTAAGGGTAATGCTGCTCAATGCCAGAAGTCTAAATCTCAAAATGCACGACTCGAGGCCCTTCTCAGTATGGAGAACATCGATGTCTGTGCTGTGACAGAAACCTGGTTCAAGGCTCCTGAGAGCACCCCAGCGCTATCAGGTTTTACCTCATATCATGCGTTCCGGCCCCAAAATCCGGACAATACCAAGAAAGGAGGGTATCCATATTCATCAAGGACACCCACACCTCAAGACTGTTGGCAACGCACGATGCATCGGAGACCATCCAGGTGCAATTAACCATAGGCAAGACTGCTCTGCAAATTGTAGCATGTTACAGGCCACCCTCACAAACTCAGGAAACTCACATGGCCTTCCTGAAAACACTAGAGGGGATAAATGTATCACCAAACACCATCATACTAGGTGACTTCAATTACCCTAATATAGACTGGGAACACTACTCAAGCCCAAACACCCTAGCCCAAAAGTTCCTGGAATTCATAAACTCAAATGCCATGGAACAACTAGTCACCATCCCCACAAGAGGAGATAACATACTTGATCTCATCATCACGAACATGGGAGTACAATGTTCAACACCGAAGTATACCCTCACTGGTGAGATCAGATCACAAACTAATCTCGCTGGAGGTCCTCATCCCACCCCACCTGAAATAAAAAGACCACAGTAAAGAACTTCTCAAAAGCCGACTTCACACTTCTAAAGACTAGTGTGGTCTCCTTTCAGGCCCCCGAGCCGGCGGAAAACAATACTCAAGCCGCTGAATCACTTCCAAACGCCTTCTACCAGCACCTGCAGGACTGCATGGATAAGGCAATCCCAAGCAAAACAAAGACTCTTTGTACCAAAGGCAAGCGTCCAGTCTGGTGGACCCCAGCCATAAACAAACTCTACAACAAAAGGAGGAAGCTACTACAAGATAGAGCAAAATCCTTAAAAGGTAAGACACCCTTGATCACTATAAGTAAAAAACTAAGAGCTCTCATAAAATCATCCAAAGCAAATTTCGAGAGAAAAATAGCTAAAGACTCAAAAGACAATCATAAGGCCTTCTTTAGCTATGTTAGAAACCTAGGAGGAAACTCCCAGATATGCTCAGAACTAGTTCAAAATGATGTGAAGATTACTGATCCTACAGACATTGCCAACATACTGGCTGACAGGTTCAGTGCAAACTTCTCCCCTCCCCAAAAGGAGAGATATCTATACCAAATGAGTGCAGCCCCCAAACATCTCCAGCGCCCAAGTGAGAACTGCTCTCTCCAAAGCAAAAACACAGCATCCATGGGACCCGATGGTGTCCCCGGCTGTGTGCTCCACGAACTCAATGAGGAATTAAACCCACAGCTAGGACAGCTGTTTAATCAAAGTCTTACCTCTGGATACGCACCCAGGAGTGGCGCACTGCAACTGTGGTCCCACTTCACAAAGGCGGTGCCTCCACAGACCCTGGAAATTACCGCCCATTAGCTTGACAAGCCTTATCTGCAAAGCCATGGAGAGGATCATAATGGACCTCATAAATAAAGACATAGGGAATTTGCAGACTTTGGATCCAACCCAGTTTGGCTTTGTCAAAGGCAGATCATGCCTTTTAAACTTGGTTGACTTTTTCGAAACAGTCACCAAAGCCATTGATGAGGGAAAGGCAGTCCATACAGCCTACCTCGATCTGGCTAAGGCCTTCGATACAATACCCCACTCGGGTATCATTGAAAAACTCATCAGCTTAAATGTTAACCCATACATCACAAGATGGGTTGCAAACTGGCTGAGTGACAGAACCCACAGGGTCAGAGTTGCTGGCGCCATGTCAGACTCAAAGCCTGTCACAAGTGGTATCCCACAGGGCTCAGTCCTGGGCCCACTCTTGTTTGGCATCTACTTTTCTGAAGTACAAGCAAACACAGGAGGGTTATAGCTGACAAAGTTTGCAGATGACTGCAAACTGGGCGCCATAGTAGAAAACACATCTGACACAGATATCCTTCAGAAGGGTCTCACAGAAACGGATAACTGGTGCCAGAGCCACGGCCTAAAGTTAAATGCCAAAAAATGCATAGTCATACCCTTCGGGAAAAACAAGGTTACCCCTAGCTACCAAATAGGTGGCAATCCACTGAGCACAGAAGAAGTTATCAGGGACCTGGGGACCCAGGTTGATAGTAGTCTGTCATTCGACACCCATGTAGCTAAAGTAGTTAGGAAGTCCTTCTACATTGCCCACCTTATCATGAAGGGATTCTCATCTAGATCAAGGGAGGTCATAGTCTCCCTTTACTCATCACTCATCAGACCAATGATTGAGTACAATGCCCCATTCGGAATGTATCTGACCCGACACTTGCAGCAGCTGGAGAGGCCACAAAAGTTCCTCACCAAAAGGATAAAGGGTCTCAAAAATCTGTCCTATGCTGCCCGACTGAAAGAACTCCAGCTCTATTCAGTCGCTACCGCTTGCTCAGAGGTGACCTTTGCCTAACATACAAGGCCATGTCAAACCCAGATTTGATGAATATGCTTCACCTCAAAAAATCTAGATCCATCAGAGCCACAAGGGCGGGAGACTTAAACCTCGACACGGCTATTAATAGGACGTGCTGGAGAGATAGATTCATCACCCAAAGACTCCCTATGCTGTGGAACAAAATCCCGGTACATGTGAGGCAGAGCACCTCGCTGGCCTTGTTCAAGAGAAATCTTGACCAATGGATGGGAGATCGCAGATATACCCCAGGAATTACCTCAGTGTCACTGCTCGACAGAGGCACAGCAAAATAATGGGTATAGTTCCCCATACTAAAGGGGTGGCGTAAGCCACAAAACAATGGGCTAGGCTTATAAATGCCCTCGGGCAGATAGCCTAGTATGAACCTATGAACCTACGAACCTATATTGTCCCTTGCTATAGTGTTTAATAGAACTGTAATATCTTGCCTAGGATATGAATATCAATGCCTACTATTTCTGAGTGTGCCTTGTTTTCTATTTATTTTACTTCTTGTTTCTCTCCACTTTATTTACCAGTTGATCAACCTGCCTGTATTGTTCTCTAGTGTGAGACTGCCCTGTCGCTGTTGACCAACGTCCTTCACCCACCTACTACTGTCCATTCCTAAACTGAGGAGCTGAACCTTACAAACCTCCCTATTTGAAGAAAAGTATAAACACAAGAAAGTATGTCCTCCTAATACAACAGACTGTTCTAAAGCTAGCTCTGTTTTGAAAACTCTGGTTATCTACTGCTAGTTCTGTTATGATTCTCCAGGGTTTGCTATTATATACGCACTAGCTAGGTCGTCCAGCAGCCAAAGCCCTTCAAGTACTTCTTGCTTGCCCTCTCCTCTTGTGTCCACTTTAAACATACCTCCTTCCCCCCTGTACTTGAGATACTACTTGCTATAAATCTTTTGTCCACTAGGTGGCACCCTTCTCCTGGTCTCTCCCCTCTGATTAAAGCCTCTTCCCTTAGACTCACAGGTTTTATATATTTGTAAGACACTACTGCCTCCAGATAATTTTCTCTCCTTCCTACTGTACTCCTCTTCACCTACATTTCACTGTCTATCACAACCTCCCAGTGCAACAGTCCCTCCTTGAAGATAAGTATATCATAAGTTTCTCTGTCCACTAACACTATTGATTAGGCCCTTACCTTCTACCCATCCCCAAACTTTCCTTAACATTTCAGCTCTCCACTGATAGTTTTTCCCTTGGCCTCTCTCCTTCAGTGGCTCTACCCGCTCCGTTCGCCCTGCGGGCTCACTCCGCTCCCCTACCCTACCCCCAAATTCCACCCACCCCCAGTGCATCTACATTTATAGTCTCCTCCTGTCTCCTCCCTTGTTTCCTTCGACCTATCCCATCACTTTACTCCTCCCCCTCTTAGATAAATCTCTTTAAACTACCCCTCCCCCTCTCTATTCCCTTACCTAACTGCTCTCTCACATACTTCTCCTCCTTATATCTCCAAACTCCCCACACAGTCTCTACCCCCTCTTCTAATATCTATCCTACCCTACTCATCCATGTCTCTTCCACACTATCTCACCTCATTTACATGTCTTTTCTTTTTAACTGCTCTCTATAATGTAACTTCCTATTCCTCTACCACACTACCCTCCTCTTTCCCACTCCCATCACCCTCCACTATCTCCTTTCCCCACCCTTCAATACTCCACTTTTATTTAATATCCCCCTCCCTAGTTCAACCAAATCCAATTCATTATTTCAAACTAAAACTCCATACAGTCCATTTAAAATCTCCTGCTATCAAAATTAAATTGCATCTCCCTCTTACGTTATGCCTCAATTCAAAGTTTCACCTCCTCTCTCCTTTCTCTTGGCTTGCTCTTGCAGGAGATATCCACCCCAACACTGGGCCAACATCTACTAACAATCTCTCTCCCACTACCTCCTCTAATAGATACAGCCATAAATACCTTAAATTCATTACCATTAATACCCAGAGTATTAATAACAAAATAACACATTTCCATGCTTGGCTAAATCTCACTACACCTGACATAGTAGCAGTAACCAAAACCTGGCTAAAACCACAAAGTACTAACTCTGAGATTTTACCACCTGGCTTCCAAGCACTTAGGTCCGATCGCAAAAACAAAAAAGGAGGTGGTGTAGCCTTAGTCTACAACTGCCTGCTAAATCTCAGCCCATACCAAAATCCCATTCCTAAATTTAATAATGCGGAACTAGTCATAGGAATCCTCAAAATAAACAACTTCAAAAGTATCTGTATCATAACCATCTATATACCCCCTGGAGACAACTCCTCCACCCTTGAGAATATTCTCTGTTGGGCTACAAACAATATCAAGCATGAGACTTACATTCTAGGTGATGTCAATATTGATTGGAATGCAATTAATAATAATACTCCCTCTCTGTCTATCAATCTTTATAATTTTACTCAACTAATAAACAACATTACCAGACCGAACAAAAATAACCCTCCAGGCTCCATCCTGGACTGGATTCTAGTCAGCCACCCTAACAATATCTCCAACTCTGGTATATTATCAGACTCAATAAGTGATCATCTCCCAGCCTTTATTAACCGAACTACCCAACAGCTCCCACACCAACATCAATATGCCCACTCTCGTAACCTAACTAATTTTAACCCTTCTGTATTTTCTGAAACCCTTAAACTTACAAACTGGGATTCACTAAAAACTCTTCCCCTAGATGAAGCCCTAGAAGTCTTCAATACTACCTTCCTTAAAATCCTAAACTCCCAAGCCCCACCTCGAACAAAACGAATAAAACACAACTCTGCTCCTTGGCTAACTAAGGACACTAAAACTCTAATGCTACAAAGAGACAAAACTTGGAAACTATACAATAAAAATAAAAACCCAGCTTTATTCCTTCAATTTAAGCAACTACGCAATCTTACTAAAATACTTATCATAAAAGATAAAAAATCATACTACAACAAACTACAGTCTACCCTCGCAAACAATCCCAAAAAATTCTGGAATTCCATCAATTCCCTCTTACACCCGGGTACTAAATCCAATCCCTGTCCAGACAACAATAAGACTGACACAGAAATTGCAACCCTCTTCAACTCCTTTTTTACCAGCTCCATAGCTGATCTGACTAAATCCTTCTCCTCTTCCACCCCCAGCCCATACCCAAAGCCTTCTTCACCATCCTCCCCTCACTCCTGCTCCCATAAATCCCCTCCCACTTTTATTCTACAACCTGTGTCTACCACCAGTATCAAAAAACTTCTTTCCAAACTCAAACCATGCTCCAATGCCACCGACAATATCCCATCACTTTTTCTCAAGCTCGCAGCAGATGGCATCGCCCTACCTATCAGCATTCTCATCAATAGATACATCCACAAATCTTATGTTCCCAAACTTTGGCGAGCTGCCCACATTCTGCTCCATCATAAAGGAGGCAAAAATAATACCATTTCTAACTTCCGCCCAATAGCCATTCTTTCCCCAATTTCAAAAGTCCTTGAAAAATGTATCCACCGGCAACTCATGCCCCACCTCCTCAATAACCAGCTCCTCACTCCTACTCAACATGGGTTTCGGCCTGGCCACAGTACCATAACTGCTCTCCTTTCTTTCCTAGACATTGCCAACCATGCTCGTGACTCTGGAGATATTGTCTCCACTGTTCTTCTTGACCTTTCCAAGGCATTCGACACAATATCCCACACACACCTTCTCAACCACCTTTCTAACCTCAATCTCTCCCACAATTCCCTTTCTTGGTTCAAAAGTTATCTCTCCGATAGATCCCAAGTGGTGAAATGGAATACAGGTACCTCAAACTTCTTACCTACCCCTACCGGAGTCCCTCAGGGTTCTATTCTCGGACCTCTGCTCTTTAATGTCTTTATCAATGATCTCCACTCTGCAATTCCTCATTCTCAAATTGTACAATATGCAGATGACTCCACTGTTATCTGCTCAGCCCCTAGCCTTCCCGAGCTCCAAGCCAAAACCCAATTGGCCTTCACGACCACAGAAAATTGGATGCTTCAAAACCATCTTTCCCTTAATGCCAATAAATCCCATATCATTCTCTTCTCCCCCTCAAAAGCTCTGCCTCTTGATAAGCCATCCTTCAAAATCTCCAGCCTCTCCCAGTCTCCAATAGAAGTTGTTAGTAGTGCAAAATTACTCGGAGTTACCATTGATGAACACCTGAAATTTAATACTCATATTCAACTAAACATAAAAAAAAAACCATCAGAAGCTCGATATGCTTTACAGAAATGCTAACTTTCTTTCTTTAGCTACAAGACAAACACTCGCCACTACCTACCTTCTCCCTTCTCTATTGTATGGTGCTCCTCTTCTAACCAACCTCACCACTTCTATCTCCTCAAAACTTGAAAGTTGCTACTACAAAATTGCCAAATTTGCTACTAACTCCACTCATTCTACACACCATTGCATCTGCCTCCGTAGTCTCCAATGGCTAGAACTCCCTAATCACCTGGATTACCTCCAACTTACTACTGCACACAAACTAATTTTCAAACCCACTGCTTGCCCTGCATTATCTAACATCTTGCCCTTCTACACTCCTCTCAGGCCCCCTAAGATCTAGTCACCAAAATCTTATTTCAGTATACAAACCCAAACGACCTCCTGGCCACCTCCTACTTTCTTATACTACAGCAAAAAAATGGAACTTGCTTCCTTCCCTTCTAAGAGTCACTACAAGCTATGAACAATTCAAATCTCTTCTCCATTCTCACCTCTCCCAAAACTGGAAATGTAATTATATACTTCCTACCTAGATCTTAATATATCTCAGTTCCAATTCCCCCCCCCCTCTGGTCCCTCTTCTTCAAACTCTCTCCTCAGCTCCCCTCCCTCTACTTCTTTATCTCCTCTCTCTCCCCTGCTTAAACTCTTATTTATTCCTTTTATATCTTCTCCTCCCCCCTGCCTACATGCATGTCTAGTCTCACTAATGTATCTTTTACCTTTTTCATAAAATGTGCTTTTAGACTCAAACCTAAAATGTATCTTAGTCTAACTGTTCTTTTTTTTTTTTATCTTCCTCCTGGTATCTCTTCTCCTTTAAATTCTTTGCATCTCCTTCACTTCTCCTCTGTTTTACTTCTTTTGCATTCAAGATCTATGTATAACTTCTTTTTATCTCTCTCTTCTATGCTAACAATACAGTTGCATAAAAAATATTAATTTCTTATGTATACTGCCAAATGTACTATGTTTTTGGAAATTGTTAAAGGTGTTATCCTGCTATAACACAGAGTGTTATGTGTGTAATGTATTATTATTATGGAGCTTTTCTCCCCGGGCCTCCACTGAAAACGGGCTTTCGGGCCCAGTGGACTTCCCCGGTTATCAAACTGGAAATAAATAAATAAATAAATCTTGGACCCTCTGCTTTTCTCCATCTTCAGTAATAATCTACACACAGCTACTCCACATGGTTCTGTAATACGGTATAGGTTCATAGTTTCATAGGCTGGTACTAGGCTATTGGCCCTAGGGCCTATACAAGCCTAGCCATAACAATTCCCTGGATATTTCTTCCCACAATATTTTCCTTCCCTGGACCCCTGTCTAGCAGGGTTACTGACATGATCCCCGGGGTGAATTTCCTATCTCCCATCCAATTGTCAAGGTTCCTTTTGAAAAGGGCCAAGGAGGCACTCTGCTTGACATGTATGGGCAGTCTATTCCAGAGTATGGGGAGTTTCTGGGTTAGGAACCTATCCCTCCAGCATGTTTTGCTCATTGCGATGACAAGGTTTAGATCCCTGGAGCGTGTGGCTCTGAGGGATTGGGATTTCTTTAAGTGGAGCATGTCCAAAAGCTCAAGGTTTGACATGGCCTTGTATGTTAAGCAGAGATCACCTCTGAGTAGATGATATGCCACAGAGTATAGCTGGAGTTTTTTTAGATGGTCAGCCTAGGGCATCTGCTTTAGGCCTGTGATTCTTTTAGTGAGGTATTTCTGTGGCCTTTCCAGCTGTTGCACATGTCTTATGAGGTACATACCAAATAGGGCGTTGTACTCTATAATGGGTCTAATGAGGGATGCATACAGTGAGACAATGACCTCCTTTTTTCTGGATGAAAAGCCCTTAGTGATGAGGTGTGCCACATAGAAGGATTTCCTGACTGTTGTGGCAATGTGGTTATCAAAGGTGAGACCACCATCCACTTGTGTCCCTAAGTCTCTCATCACACTTTCGGTGTTTAGTGTACTGCCACCTATGTGATAATTCATGGGTACATGTTTTTTTCCCAAAGGGGATAGCTATACATTTCTTGGCATTAAGCTTGAGCCCATGGCTCTGGCACCAAGCATCTGTTTCTGTAAGGACCTTTTGTGGAATATCCACATCATTTGGGGATTCAATAATGGCTCCCAGTTTGCAGTCAACTGCGAACTTTGTTAGCCAGTGTCCCTTAGTGTTGGCCTGTACATCAGAGAAGTAGATGCCAAACAAGAGCAGTCCCAGGACTAAACCCTGAGGTACTCCACTTGTCACTTGTCTAGAGTTGGATTTGGAGTTGGCTACTTTTACAGTCTGGGTTCTGTCAGTAAGCCAGTTGGCAACCCATCGAGTGACAGGGATTTATGCCCAGCTTAGTAAGTTTATCTATGATTCAAGAGTGGGGGATGGTGTCGAAGGCCTTGATGAGGTCCAGATAGGCTGTGTGGACCACCTTACCCTCATCCACAGCTCTGGAGACTGATTAGAAGAAGTCAATCAGGTTCAAGAGACAAGATTGGCCCTTCAGGAATCCAAACTGGGTGGGGTCCAGTGATTGAAGGTTGCCAATGTCTTTGTTTATAAGTTCCATGATAATGCGTTCCATACTCTTGCAGGTCAGGCTAATCAGACTGGTGGGATGGTTGTTCCCGGGATCCAAGTGGGCACGAAGCCTGAGGTGAGGCTAAAATTAAACATGACACTTAGTTGAGGTGCCAGTTCATTTTGTAGTTCAGGTAGTACACAGCCTGGGATGTTATATGATCCCATGGATGCTGTATTCTTAGCTTTGGAGAGTGTGGTTTCTACCGGTGTGGCCATAATTACCAGAATTTGACAATCTTTTGGTATTGAGATGGGGCCTTTAGGGGGTGAGAGGGGGGTGAAGTTAGCACTAAATCTATCTGCCAGGATATTGGCAATATCCTTGGGAATCAGTATATTTAATGCCATTCTGTTGTAGCTCACAGCATATCTGAGCATTGCCATTTAGATTCTTGACATAACTATAGAATGCCTTGTGGTTGTCTTTGGAATCTTTGGCAATTTTATTTTCATAACTTGCTTTGGAGGATTTTACGAGGGATCTCAGCTTCTTACTGAGGCTGGTAAGGGAGTTTTTTGCATCCTGGGATTTTCCTCTTTTCTGCAACAGTTTCTTTCTTCTGTTGTATAGTTTGTTTATGGCAGGGGGCTACCAGATTGGCTTCATTGTTTTGGAGGAGAGCATCTTGGTTCTATTTGGGATGGCACGACTCATGCGTGAGTGGATGTGCTCATACAGTGCCTTAGTGTAGGACTCAGCAGTCGAACTTTCAGCTCCCATCTGCATGGGTGCCATGAAGTTTGTCACTTCTGACTTCAGTAGCATGAAGTTGGCTTTGGAGAAGTTTTTTACAGAAGTTCCTTACTGGGGGTTGGGGGGTGGGATGTGGATGTCAAGAGTGATTTGCTTATGATCAGACCTGACCAATGAGGGGGTGACCACTGGTGTGGAGCATCTATCTCCCATGTTGGTAATGACAAGGTCTAGGATATTGGAGCTCCTGGTGGGTTATGGATTAGTTGATCCAGGGCGCTGGAATTTATGAATTCCAAGAACCATTGGGAAAAGGTGTTGGTAGCCGAGTAGCTTTCTCAGTTAATGGCAGGGTAGTTGAAATCATCCAGTATTAGGGTGTTTGGTTGTATCTTAATATTTTCCAGTATGTTTTGAAAGGTGTAGTGAGAATCTTGGGGCATGGTGGGTGGGTCTGTAGCAAGCTACAATTTGGATTGCAGTCTTACCTAGTGTTAGTTGCACCTGGAGAATTTCAGATGCATTGTGCTGGGCAACTAGCCTGGAGGTGTAAATATCCTTGGTGAATATGGACACTCCTCCACCTTTAGTGCTTCGGTCTTGGTTTGGTGGCCGAAAAGTGTGGTAAAAGTTGTAGCCTGGTATTGCAGGGGTGCTCTCTGGAGCCTTGAACCAGGTCTCAGTTACTGCACACATATCAATGGGTGGGTATGAGATGATTCATAGGATCATGAGATCATAGGAAGTTACTAGGCTATTAGCCCTGAGGTCTTTATAAGTCTACCTAAGAGTTTACCTATGTTTAGACAAGTCAGCATCCAAAGCCCCTGTCCAGCAGGGAATCGTGGAATCCAAGGGGTGTAATTTCTGTTACCCATCCAGTTATCCAGGTTGCACTTGAAAAGGCATAATGAGGTACTCTGCTTGATGTGGAGAAGGATAATTAGGTGCTCTGCTTGATGAGGAGAAGGATAATGAGGTGCTCTGCTTGATGTGGAGAAGGATAATGAGGTGCTCTGCTTGATGTGGAGAAGGATAATGAGGTGCTCTGCTTGATGTGGAGAAGGATAATGAGGTGCCCTGCTTGATGTGGAGAAGGATAATGAGGTGCTCTGCTTGATGTGGAGAGGGATAATGAGGTGCTCTGTTTGATGTGGAGAAGGATAATGAGGTGCTCTGCTTGATGTGGAGAAGGATACTGAGGTGCTCTGCTTGATGTGGAGAAGGATACTGAGGTACTCTGCTTGATGTGGAGAAGGATAATGAGGTGCTCTGCTTGATGTGGAGAAGGATAATGAGGTACTCTGCTTGATGTGGAGAAGGATAATGAGGTGCTCTTCTTGATGTGGAGAAGGATAATGAGGTGCTCTGCTTGATGTGGAGAAGGATAATGAGGTACTCTGCTTGATGCGGAAAGGATAATGAGGTACTCTGCTTGATGTGGAGAAGGATAATGAGGTGCTCTGCTTGATGTGGAGAAGGATAATGAGGTGCTCTGCTTGATGTGGAGAAGGATAATGAGGTGCTCTGCTTGATGTAGAGAAGCATAATGAGGTGCTCTGCTTGATGTGGAGAAGGATAATGAGGTACTCTGCTTGATGTGGAGAAGGATAATGAGGTGCCCTGCTTGATGTGGAGAAGGATAATGAGGTGCTCTGCTTGATGTGGAGAAGGATAATGAGGTACTCTGCTTGATGTGGAGAGGGATAATGAGGTGCTCTGCTTGATGTGGAGAGGGATAGTGAGGTACTCTGATGTAGGGAAGGATAATGAGGTACTCTGCTTGATGTGGAGAAGGATAATGAGGTGCTCTGCTTGATGTGGAGAAGGATAATGAGGTGCTCTGCTTGATGTGGAGAGGGATAATGAGGTACTCTGCTTGATGTGGAGAAGGATAATGAGGTGCTCTGCTTGATGTGGAAAGGATAAAGAGGTACTCTGCTTGATGTGGAGAAGGATAATGAGGTACTCTGCTTGATGTGGAGAAGGATAATGAGGTACTCTGCTTGATGTGGAGAAGGATATTGAGGTGCTCTGCTTGATGTGGAGAAGGATAATGAGGTACTCTGCTTGATGTGGAGAAGGATAATGAGGTACTCTGCTTGATGTGGAGAAGGATAATGAGGTGCTCTGCTTGATGTGGAGAGGGATAATGAGGTACTCTGCTTGATGTGGAGAAGGATAATGAGGTGCTCTGATGTGGAGAAGGATAATGATGTGCTCAGCTTGATGTGGAGAAGGAAAATGAGGTACTCTGCTTGATGTGGAGAGGGATAATGAGGTGCTCTGCTTGATGTGGAGAAAGATAATGAGGTACTCTGCTTGATGTGGAGAGGGATAATGAGTTGCACTGCTTGATGTGGAGAAGGATAATGAGGTGCTCTTCTTGATGTGGAGAAGGATAATGAGGTGCTCTGCTTGATGTGGAGAAGGATAATGAGGTGCTCTGCTTGATGTGGAGAAGGATAATGAGGTACTCTGCTTGATGTGGAGAGGGATAATGAGGTGCTCTGCTTGATGTGGAGAAGGATAATGAGGTACTCTGCTTGATGTGGAGAAGGATAATGAGGTGCTCTGCTTGACATGGAGAAGGATAATGAGGTGCTCTGCTTGATGTGGAGAAGGATAATGAGGTATTCTGCTTGATGTGGAGAAGGATAATGAGGTGCTGTGCTTGATGTGGAGAAGGATAATGAGGTGCTCTGATGTGGAGAAGGATAATGATGTGCTCAGCTTGATGTGGAGAAGGAAAATGAGGTACTCTGCTTGATGTGGAGAGGGATAATGAGGTGCTCTGCTTGATGTGGAGAAAGATAATGAGGTACTCTGCTTGATGTGGAGAGGGATAATGAGTTGCACTGCTTGATGTGGAGAAGGATAATGAGGTGCTCTTCTTGATGTGGAGAAGGATAATGAGGTGCTCTGCTTGATGTGGAGAAGGATAATGAGGTGCTCTGCTTGATGTGGAGAAGGATAATGAGGTACTCTGCTTGATGTGGAGAGGGATAATGAGGTGCTCTGCTTGATGTGGAGAAGGATAATGAGGTACTCTGCTTGATGTGGAGAAGGATAATGAGGTGCTCTGCTTAACATGGAGAAGGATAATGAGGTGCTCTGCTTGATGTGGAGAAGGATAATGAGGTATTCTGCTTGATGTGGAGAAGGATAATGAGGTGCTGTGCTTGATGTGGAGAAGGATAATGAGGTGCTCTACTTGACGTGGAGAAGGATAATGAGGTACTCTGCTTGATGTGGAGAAGGATAATGAGGTGCTCTGCTTGACATGGAGAAGGATAATGAGGTGCTCTGCTTGATGTGGAGAAGGATAATGAGGTATTCTGCTTGATGTGGAGAAGGATAATGAGGTGCTGTGCTTGATGTGGAGAAGGATAATGAGGTACTCTGCTTGATGTGGAGAAGGATAATGTGGTGCTCTGCTTGATGTGGAGAAGGATAACGAGGTCCTCTGCTTGATGTGGAGATGGATAATGAGGTACACTGCTTGATGTGGAGAAGGATAATGAGGTGCTCTGCTTGACGTGGAGAAGGATAATGAGGTGCTCTGCTTGATGTGGAGAAGGATAATGAGGTACTCTGCTTGATGTGGAGAAGGATAATGAGGTGCTCTGCTTGATGTGGAGAAGGATAATGAGGTACTCTGCTTGATGTGGAGAGGGATAATGAGGTGCTCTGCTTGATGTGGAAAGGATAATGAGGTACTCTGCTTGATGTGGAGAAGGATAATGAGGTACTCTGCTTGATGTGGAGAAGGATAATGAGGTACTCTGCTTGATGTGGAGAAGGATAATGAGGTGCTCTGCTTGATGTGGAGAAGGATAATGAGGTACTCTGCTTGATGTGGAGAAGGATAATGAGGTACTCTGCTTGATGTGGAGAAGGATAATGAGGTGCTCTGCTTGATGTGGAGAAGGATAATGAGGTACTCTGCTTGATGTGGAGAAGGATAATGAGGTGCTCTGCTTGATGTGGAGAAGGATAATGAGGTACTCTGCTTGATGTGGAGAAGGATAATGAGGTACTCTGCTTGATGTGGAGAAGGATAATGAGGTGCTCTGCTTGATGTGGAGAAGGATAATGAGGTACTCTGCTTGATGTGGAGAAGGATAATGAGGTGCTCTGCTTGATGTGGAGAAGGATAATGAGGTACTCTGCTTGATGTGGAGAGGGATAATGAGGTACTCTGCTTGATGTGGAGAGGGATAATGAGGTGCTCTGCTTGATGTGGAGAAGGATAATGAGGTGCTCTGCTTGATGTGGAGAAGGATAATGAGGTGCTCTGCTTGATGTGGAGAAGGATAATGAGGTACTCTGCTTGATGTGGAGAAGGATAATGAGGTACTCTGCTTGATGTGCAAAGGATAATGAGGTGCTCTGCTTGATGTGGAGAAGGATAATGCGGTGCTCTGCTTTATGTGGAGAAGGATAATGAGGTGCTCTGCTTGATGTGGAGAAGGATATTGAGGTGCCCTGCTTGACGTGGAGAAGGATAATGAGGTGCTCTGCTTGATGTGGAGAAGGATAATGAGGTACTCTGCTTGACGTGGAGAGGGATAATGAGGTGCTCTGCTTGATGTGGAGAAGGATAATGAGGTACTCTGCTTGATGTGGAGAAAGATAATGAGGTGCTCTGCTTGATGTGGAGAAGGATAGTGAGGTGCTCTGCTTGATGTGGAGAAGGATAATGAGGTGCTCTGCTTGATGTGGAGAAGGATAATGAGGTGCTCTGCTTGAAGTGGAGAAGGATAATGAGGTGCTCTGCTTGACGTGGAGAAGGATAATGAGGTACTCTGCTTGATGTGGAGAAGGATAATGAGGTGCTCTGCTTGATGTTGAGAAGGACAATGAGGTGCTCTGCTTGATGTGGAGAAGGATAATGAGGTGCTCTGCTTGATGTTGAGAAGGATAATGAGGTGCTCTGCTTGACATGGAGAAGGATAATGAGGTGCTCTGCTTGATGTTGAGAAGGATAATGAGGTACTCTGCTTGACATGGAGAAGGATAATTAGGTACTCTGCTTGATGTGGAGAAGGATAATGAGGTACTCTGCTTGACATGGAGAGGGATAATGAGATGCTCTGCTTGATGTGGAGAAGGATAATGAGGTACTCTGCTTGATGTGGAGAAGGATAATGAGGTACTCTGCTTGATGTGGAGAAGGATAATGCGGTGCTCTGCTTGATGTGGAGAAGGATAATGTGTTGCTCTGTTTGATGTGGAGAAGGATAATGAGGTGCACTGCTTGATCTGGAGAAGGATAATGAGGTACTCTGCTTGATGTGGAGAAGGATAATGAGGTGCTCTGCTTGACATGGAGAGGGATAATGAGGTGCTCTGCTTGATGTGGAGAAGGATAATGAGGTACTCTGCTTGATGTGGAGAAGGATAATGAGGTACTCTGCTTGATGTGGAGAAGGATAATGTGGTGCTCTGCTTGATGTGGAGAAGGATAATGTGTTGCTCTGTTTGATGTGGAGAAGGATAATGAGGTGCACTGCTTGATGTGGAGAAGGATAATGAGGTACTCTGCTTGATGTGGAGAAGGATAATGAGGTGCTCTGCTTGACGTGGAGAAGGATAATGAGGTGCTCTGCTTGATGTGGAGAAGGATAATGAGGTGCTCTGCTTGATGTGGAGAGGGATAATGAGGTACTCTTCTTGATGTGGAGAAGGATAATGAGGTGCTCTGCTTGATGTTGAGAAGGATAATGAGGTACTCTGCTTGATGTGGAGAAGGATAATGAGGTGCTCTGCTTGATGTTGAGAAGGATAATGAGGTACTCTGCTTGACGTGGAGAAGGATAATGAGGTGCTCTGCTTGATTTTGAGAAGGATAATGTCCTCTGCTTGATGTGGAGAAGGATAATGAGGTGCTCTGCTTGATGTGGAGAAGGATAATGAGGTGCTCTGCTTGATGAGGAGAAGGATAACGAGGTACTCTGCTTGATGTGGAGAAGGATAATGAGGTGCTCTGCTTGATGTGGATAAGGATAATGAGGTGCTCTGCTTGACTTGGAGAAGGATAATGAGGTACTCTGCTTGACATGGAGAAGGATAATTAGGTACTCTGCTTGATGTGGAGAAGGATAATGACGTACTCTGCTTGATGTGGAGAGGGATAATGAGGTACTCTGCTTGATGTGGAGAAGGATAATGAAGTGCTCTGCTTGATGTGGAGAAGGATAATGAGGTACTCTGCTTGATGTAGAGAGGGATAATGAGGTGCTCTGCTTGATGTGGAGAAGGATAATGAGGTACTCTGCTTGACGTGGAGAAGGATAATGAGGTACTCTGCTTGATGTGGAGAGGGATAATGAGGTGCTCTGCTTGATGTGGAGAAGGATAATAAGGTGCTCTGCTTGATGTGGAGAAGGATAATGAGGTGCTCTGCTTGACGTGGAGAGGGATAATGAGGTACTCTGCTTGATGTAGAGAAGGATAATGAGGTACTCTGCTTGACGTGGAGAAGGATAGTGAGGTACTCTGCTTGATGTGGAGAAGGATAATGAGGTACTCTGCTTGATGTGGAGAAGGATAATGAGGTGCTCTGCTTGATGTGGAGAAGGATAATGAGGTGCTCTGCTTGATGTGGAGAAGGATAATGAGGTGCTCTGCTTGATGTGGAGAAGGATAATGAGGTACTCTGCTTGATGTGGAGAGGGATGATGAGGTACTCTGCTTTACATGGAAAGATGGAGTGGGTCTCTGGGACACAAGTCTGTCCTGCCAGCAAGTCCTATATATGTCACAGACTAGGTTGAGGTCGCGCATGTGGGTCAGTCTAGTGGAGCTTGACTTGCGACTATGCAGCAGTCCCATCAAGACAGGGTCTGAGATTGCTTTGTATGTCAGACAGAGATCACCTCTGAGGAGTCTGAATGAAACTGAGTAGAGGGGCAGGGCTTTTAGCCTATCTGTGTAGGGTAGATGTTTGAGGCCCTGGATTCTTCTGGTGAGGAACCTCTGGGGTCTCTCCAGCTGCTGTATGTGCTTTGTGAGGTACCTGCCGAAGGGGGCATTGTACTCAATGATTGGCCTTATAAGGGAAGAATACATGGATGTTATAACCTCCTTGATTCTGGATGAGATACCCTTACTTATGAGGTGGGCAATGTAGAAAGCTGTCCATACAATAAAAGCAACATGGTGGTCAAAAGTCAGGTTGCTATCAACCTAGGTGCCCAAATCCCTCATAACTGATTGCGTGCTTAAGACATTGTTATTAATGCAGTAATATGTGGGGATATCACTCTCCCCAAAGGAGATGATGATGCATTTTTTGGCATTCAGTTTAAGGCCATGTTTCTGGCACCAGTCATTTGTTTGGATGAGATCCTCTTGAAGGATGTCCACATCACTTGGGGAATTGATGACCATGCCCAGCTTGCAGTCATCTGCAAACTTTGTCAGCCATAGCCCACTAGTTTTGGCCTGTACCTCAGAGAAGTATATCCCGAATACCAGAGGCACCAAGACCGATCCCTGGGGTATGCCACACATTGCGGGTCTATTGCTTGAGGTGACTTCCCCTATTTTGATTAGGTGGGTTCTATCAGTGAGCCAGTTTGCTACCCATCTGGTAACATATGGATTGATGCCTAGTTGAGAGAGTTTATCTGTTATGCCCTCATGGGGAATAGTGCCAAAGGCTTTGGCCAGATCAAGGTAGGTGGCGTGCACCATCTTCCACTTGTCCGTGGCTTTTGTGACTGCCTCAAAGAAGTCAACCAGATTTAACAGACATGACTTCTCCTTGACAAAGCCAAACCATGTGGGGTCAAGTGTTTGAAGGTTGCCAATGTCCCTGTTAATGAGGTCCAAGATAATTAACTCCTTGGCCTTGCGGATCAGACTACTTAGGCTGATGAGCCTATAATTTCCCGGATTGGTGGATGCTCCATCTTTGTACAAAGGGATGACAGTGGCTGTCCTCAACTTGACTGAGACAAAGCCGGTACTCAAGCTTTGTTTGAATAGGGTGCCTAATTGGGCTGCAAGTTCATGCCTAAGTTTATGTAGGATGCAGCTTGGGATGTTATCGGGTCCCATGGAGGCTGCATTTTTTGCCTTTGAGAGGGCAGTGATGACCTGTTCCCTAGAGATTAGGGGAGGGAGGCAGGTACTGGGGATGTCCTGATTTACTGATGGGGAGACAGAGGGGTGACGTTTTCATTGAATCTGTCAGCCAGTAGGTTGGCTATATCTACAGCATTTGTGTATGTGGTGTCCTTGACCACCATTTCTGAACAGATCTGGATACTTCCTTTGAGATTGCGGACATATGTGAAGAAGGTTCATAGGTTCATAGGTAGGTACTAGGCTATTGGCCCTAGGGCCTATATAAGCCTAGCCAAATGGTACCCTGGCTTTTGCCACCCAAGAAAATTATTTTCCTGCGCCCCTGTCAAGCAGAGACACAGAAGTGATCCCCAGGGTGAATTTCCTATCTCCCATCCAATCATCAAGATTTTTCTTGAAGAGTGCTAATGAGGATCTTTGTTTGATATAAATAGGTAGTTTGTTCCAGTGTATGAGAAGTCTCTGGGGAAGGAATCTATCCCTCCAACATGTTCTGTTTATTGTGGTGACAAGGTTTAGGTCCCTAGAGCATGTAGCTCAGAGGGATTGGGATTTCTTTAAGTGGAGCTTGTCCACCAGCTCTTGGTTTGACATAGCTTTGTATGTTAGGCAGAGGTAGCCTCTGAGTAGGTGATATGCGACAGAGTAAAGCTGGAGTTTTTTGAGACGGTCTGCGAAGAGCCCCTGTTTCAGGCTGGTAATCTTCTTTGTGAGGTATTTCTGTGGCCTTTCCAGTTGTTGTAGATGTCTTGTGAGGAACATACCAAAAGGGGTGTTGTACTCTATAATGGGTCTAATGAGTGATGAGTAGAGGGGAACAATGACCTGTTTTTTACTGGATGAGAAACCTTTAATGATGAGGTGTGCCATGTAGAAAGATTTCCTGACTACTGTGGAGATGTGATTATCAAAGAAGAGACTACTGTCCACGTGTGTCACAACGTCTTTTATCACACTTTCGGTGTTAAGTAGACTACCGCCTATGTGGTAGTTCATGGGTACAGAGTTTTTACCAAAAGGGATGACAATTCACTTTTTGGCATTGAGCTTGAGGCCATGGCTTTGACACTAGGCATCTGTCTCAGTGAGGCCCTTTTGTAGGATGTCCACATCGTTAAGAGTTTTGATTATGACTCCTAGTTTGCAGTCATCTGCAAACATTGTTAGCCAAAGACCTACTGTGTTAGCCTGTACTTCAGAGAAGTAGATACCAAACAGGAGAGGACCTAAGACCGAACCCTGTGGTACTCCACTTGTCACTGGTCTGAAGTTGGAGTAGAGTCTGCTACTTTCACAGTGTGGGTTTTGTCAGTGAGCCAGTTGGCAACCCATCTTGTGACATAGGGATGTTTACCTAGTTTAGTGAGTTTATCTATAATTCCAGAGTGGGGGATGGTGTCGAAAGCCTTGGCCAGATCTAGACAGGCTGTGTAAACCACCTTACCCTCATCTACAGCTTTGTTGACTGCTTCAAAGAAGTCTATCAGGTTTAGGAGACATGATCTGCCTTTTACAAACCCAAACTGGGTAGGGTCCAGAGTTTGGAGATTACCAATGTCATTGTTTATAAGTTCCATGATGATACATTCCATAGCCTTGCAAACCTGGCTCATCAGGCTAATGGGGCAGTAGTTCCCGGGATCCGTGGTGGCTCCTCCTTTGTGGAGTGGGATAACCGTTGCTGTGCACCATTCAGTGGGCACAAAGCCTGAGGTAAGGCTATGATTGAACATGGTGCTTAGGTGGGGTGCCAGTTCGTTCAGGGGTTCATGTAGAACGCAGCCTAGGATGTTGTCAGGTCCCATGGATGCTGTGTTCTTGGCTTTGGATAGTGTGTTTTTTACCTGTGCAGCTGTGATTACAGGAACTTTGCATTTGTCCAGTATAGAGATGGGCCCTTTAGGGGATGAGAGATGGGTAAAGTTAGCACTGAACCTATCTGCCAGGATGTTGGCAGTATCAGTTGGTTCTGTATATTTAGTGCCATTGTGCTGTAACTCAGAGCAGATCTGAGTGTTGCATTGAGATTCTTGACATATCTATAGAATGCTTTGTGGTTGTCTTTAGAATCAGTGGCAATTTTGTTTTTGTAACTAGCTTTGGAGGATTTTATGAGGGATCTCAGCTTCTTACTGAGGCTGACCACGAAGTTCCTCCAATCATGGGATTTTACTCTTTTTTGCAACAGTTTATTTCTTCTGTTGTAGAGTTTGTTTATGTCAGGGAACCACCAGATTGGCTTCCTTTTTTTGGAGGATAACATCTTGGTTCTGTTAGGGATAGCATGATCCATGCACTCGTGTAAGTGCTTATAAAGTGCAATTGCATAGGATTCAGCAGTCGTACCTCTATTGTCTGTCAGCATGGGTGTCATGAAGTTTGCCACTTCTGTCTTAAAAAGCGTGAAGTTGGCTTTGGAGAAATTTTTTACAGTGGTTTCCCTAATGGGGGGTGGGGGTGGGATGTAGCTGTCTAGGGTGATTTGCTTGTGGTTGGATCTGACCAACGAGGAATTGACCTCTGGTGTGGAACACTGGTTGCCCATGTTAGTAATGACCTGGTCTAGGATATTGCTGCCCCTGGTGGTGGTGTAGATAAGTTGATTCAAGGCATTGGAATTTATGAATTCCAGAAAATGTTGAGCACAAGAGTTGGTACGAGTAGTTTTCCCAGTTAATGGTGGGGTAGTTGAAATCACCCATTATTAGGGTGTTAGGTTGTACCCTAATATTTTCCAGTGTATCAAGAAATGTGGAGTGGGAATCCTGGGGCATGGTGGGGGATCTGTAGCAAGCTACAATTTGGATTGCTGTCTTGCCCAGAGTTAGTTGCACTTGAATAATCTCGGATGCATTATGCTGAACAACTAGTCTAGAGGTGTGGATATCCTTAATGAATATGGACATGCAGGTTAGGTGGCCTAAAGGTGTGGTATTAATTATTGCCTGGTAGTACAGGGGTGCTCTCTGGAGCCTTGAACCAGGTCTCTGTCACTGCACAGATGTCAATGTTCTCCATTTTAAGGAGTGCCTCAAGTGAGTGCATTTTGAGGTTTAGACTTCTAGCATTAAGTAGCATTACCCTCAGATTTTACTTGCTTGTACCTGTTACAATGGTGAATTTGTCATTTGAATCTTGCCTAAAAAAGGTACTATAGGGGTGGCAAGAGCCTTAGCCAGTATCCGGAATCCCAAGGGTGACAGGTGCAGGCCATCTCTGGCAAAGCATCGCGGTTTGTCGATCATGTCATCCCAGGCAGACAGATACTGGATCCCCTTAGAATGACACCAGAAGCTTAGCCAATTGTTGAAGTCAATCATTTTGTCTTTGTACTGTCCTTGTACTGTGGTATAATTCTGATTGAACACTTATCTGTGCTGCCACTTCTCTATCAGCTCTTTATTCCCAAACACAGGAATCTATCACTTCTGTTGAAACATGGTTAGCCAATGCCCATCTAATCCTGAGCCCAAACAAAACTAAATTATTACTCTTCCAACCTAACAAGACATTTGTCTCATGCCCAACATTTAACATAATAGCCAAAGACAATACTTTCATCTCCCCAACAACCCATACAAAGCTTCTTGGAGTGGAAATAGACAATAACCTAAAATTTGACTTATATGTCTCCCTAACAATAAAAAAGTCCACAAGAAACTTGGAAGTCAATATAAGCACAAAAGTTTCCTGACCAAAATGGCCAAAATTACATTAGCACAAACCCATCTGCTCTCCACTCTACTATATGTCTTTCCAGTTTTAACCAGTCTTAGGAAATTTACTTATCTAAGCTAGGAGCATGTTATAATAAAATTGCCAAGTTTGCATCTGACTGCCCATGTAGAATGTAGAATTATAGTACAGCTTTAAGGATATTAGACTGGAGTGAGCTTCCCAACATTATTCTTTAGAACCAACGAGAACCACTGCACTACAAACTCTCATCCTTCCTTACAGTTCCAGCAGACCACTTCACTCTAACAATAAGAACGTACTCACCATCTCCAAGGCCAACAACACTGCAGGAGAATCTTTATTTTCCAGCCATATATCTCATATATGGTACTCCCATCCTAATTCCATTCTCTCATGCCCATCCACTAACCACTTTAAGCCATCACTTAAAGCTTATCTAAAAAATAAGTGGCTATGTTCCTGTACTATCCCCTCATGAATGCTGTGATACATCACAGTATACCCCAACCATATCCAACTTCTTCCCCTGTGTTTAATCTTTTATTCCTACCGGACTGTCTTAATCTTATATCTTGACATAAGTCATGCTTTACAAATGGTACTAGCTATGTTCAAAGCCTAGGTTTTGTTGTCAAGATGTAAGAGATTTGTATTTTCTTACGTATACTACATTTTGTTTACTTTATACTTTATTGATTATTGTAATTCATGCATTAAAATTTACTGTTACTCATGGAGCTTTTCTCCCTGGGCCTCCGCTGAAAAAGGACCTGTGTCCAGTTGGTCTTTCAATGAATCTGCATTGTGGGCATCTGCCACATTTCGCCATACCCATACCTCTTTTATATATCTTATTTATCTCCACTAGGGTTTTTAAGTTAGGGCCGCTTTGAAAGGTCATGAGAGGTAGTTGTCCTAGTTTGGTAAGATTAAATATTTGGTAAGACCCTAAATATTAATAAAGAAATAGTTAATGTTTTTGCAAAGGGGCTGACATTTGTGCCTGATAGAAGGGCTGATCTGGTCAAAACCATTCTGGACCCGAGAACGTTTGTGCGATTCATTAGAACCACAAATAAGGTTAGACTAAGGGACAAAGAATATCATATAAGTGGTAGGTTTAATTGTGAATCCCAAGGCGTGGTCTATGCAGCAACTTGTCTACTGTGATGCGTACTATATTGGGAAAACGGAGAGAAAAATCAAACAAAGGGTATATGAACATACCTACTGTATTGTGAAAATGGAGAGAAAAGTCAAAAAAGGGTATATGAACATACCGACTGTATTGCGAAAACGGAGAGAAAAATCAAACAAAGGGTATATGAACATACCGACTGTATTGTGAAAAGGGAGAGAAAAATCAAACTAAGGGTATATGAACATACCTACTGTATTGTGAAAACGGAGAGAAAAATCAAACAAAGGGTGTATGAACATACCTAATGTATTGTGAAAACAGAGAGAAAAATCAAACAAAGGGTATATGAACATACCTACTGTATTGGGAAAACAGAGAGAAAAATCAAACAAAGTGTATATGAACATACCTACTGTATTGTGAAAACGGAGAGAAAAATCAAACAAAGGGTGTATGAACATACCTACTGTATTGTGAAAACGGAGAGAAAAATCAAACTAAGGGTATATGAACATACCTACTGTATTGTGAAAATGGAGAGAAAAATAAAACAAAGGGTATATGAACATACCTACTGTATTGTGAAAACGGAGAGAAAAATCAAACAAAGGGTGCATGAACATACCTACTGTATTGTGAAAACGGAGAGAAAAATCAAACAAAGGGTGTATGAACATACCTACTGTATTGTGAAAACGGAGAGAAAAATCAAACAAAGGGTATATGAACATACCTGCTGTATTGTGGAAACAGAAAGAAAAATCAAACTAAGGGTATATGAACATACCTACTGTATTGTGAAAACGGAGAGAAAAGTCAAACAAAGGGTATATGAACATAACGACTGTATTGTGAAAACGGAGAGAAAAATCAAACTAAGGGTATATGAACATACCTACTGTATTGTGAAAACAGAGAGAAAAATCAAACAAAGGGTGTATGAACATACCTACTGTATAGTGAAAACAGAGAGAAAAATCAAACAAAGGGTATATGAACATACCTACTGTATAGTGAAAACAGAGAGAAAAATCAAACAAAGGGTGTATGAACATACCTACTGTATTGTGAAAACGGAGAGAAAAATCAAACTAAGGGTATATGAACATACCTACTGTATTGTGAAAACGGAGAGAAAATTCAAACTAAGGGTACATGAACATACCTACTGTATTGTGAAAACGGAGAGAAAAGTCAAACAAAGGGTGTATGAACATACCGACTGTATTGTGAAAATGGAGAGAAAAATCAAACTAAGGGTATATGAACATACCTACTGTATTGTGAAAACGGAGAGAAAAATCAAACTAAGGGTATATGAACATACCTACTGTATTGTGAAAACGGAGAGAAAAATCAAACAAAGGGTATATGAACATACCGACTGTATTGTGAAAATGGAGAGAAAAGTCAAACAAAGGGTATATGAACATACCTACTGTATTGTGAAAATGGAGAGAAAAATCAAACAAAGGGTGTATGAACATACCTACTGTATTGTGAAAACGGAGAGAAAAATCAAACTAAGGGTATATGAACATACCTACTGTATTGTGAAACGGAGAGAAAAATCAAACTAAGGGTATATGAGCATACCTACTGTATTGTGAAAACGGAGAGAAAAATCAAACAAAGGGTATATGAACATACCTACTGTATTGTGAAAACGGAGAGAAAAATCAAACTAAGGGTATATGAACATACCTACTGTATTGTGAAAACGGAGAGAAAAATCAAACTAAGGGTATATGAACATACCGACTGTATTGTGAAAACGGAGAGAAAAATCAAACAAAGGGTGTATGAACATACCTACTGTATTGTGAAAACGGAGAGAAAAATCAAACAAAGGGTATATGAACATACCGACTGTATTGTGAAAACGGAGAGAAAAATCAAACTAAGGGTATATGAACATACCTACTGTATTGTGAAAACAGAGAGGAAAATCAAACAAAGGGTATATGAACATACCGACTGTATTGTGAAAACGGAGAGAAAAATCAAACAAAGGGTGTATGAACATACCTACTGTATTGTGAAAACGGAGAGAAAAATCAAACTAAGGGTATATGAACATACCTAATGTATTGTGAAAACAGAGAGAAAAATCAAACAAAGGGTGTATGAACATACCTACTGTATTGGGAAAACGGAGAGAAAAATCAAACTAAGGGTATATGAACATACCTACTGTATTGTGAAAACAGAGAGGAAAATCAAACAAAGGGTATATGAACATACCGACTGTATTGTGAAAATGGAGAGAAAAGTCAAACAAAGGGTATATGAACATACCTACTGTATTGTGAAAATGGAGAGAAAAATCAAACAAAGGGTGTATGAACATACCTACTGTATTGTGAAAACGGAGAGAAAAATCAAACTAAGGGTATATGAACATACCTACTGTATTGTGAAAACGGAGAGAAAAATCAAACTAAGGGTATATGAGCATACCTACTGTATTGTGAAAACGGAGAGAAAAATCAAACAAAGGGTATATGAACATACCTACTGTATTGTGAAAACGGAGAGAAAAATCAAACAAAGGGTGTATGAACATACCGACTGTATTGTGAAAATGGAGAGAAAAATCAAACTAAGGGTATATGAACATACCTACTGTATTGTGAAACGGAGAGAAAAATCAAACTAAGGGTATATGAACATACCTAATGTATTGGGAAAACAGAGAGAAAAATCAAACAAAGGGTATATGAACATACCTACTGTATTGTGAAAACGGAGAGAAAAATCAAACTAAGGGTATATGAACATACCTAATGTATTGTGAAAACAGAGAGAAAAATCAAACAAAGGGTGTATGAACATACCTACTGTATAGTGAAAACAGAGAGAAAAATCAAACAAAGGGTGTATGAACATACCTACTGTATTGTGAAAACGGAGAGAAAAATCAAACAAAGGGTGTATGAACATACCTACTGTATTGTTAAAACGGAGAGAAAAATCAAACTAAGGGTATATGAACATACCTACTGTATTGTGAAAACGGAGAGAAAAATCAAACTAAGGGTATATGAACATACCTACTGTATTGTGAAAACGGAGAGAAAAATCAAACAAAGGGTATATGAACATACCGACTGTATTGTGAAAATGGAGAGAAAAGTCAAACAAAGGGTATATGAACATATCGACTGTATTGTGAAAACGGAGAGAAAAATCAAACAAAGGGTATATGAACATACCTACTGTATTGTGAAAACGGAGAGAAAAATCAAACAAAGGGTGTATGAACATACCTACTGTATTGTGAAAACGGAGAGAAAAATCAAACAAAGGGTATATGAACATACCTACTGTATTGTGAAAACGGAGAGAAAATTCAAACTAAGGGTACATGAACATACCTACTGTATTGTGAAAACGGAGAGAAAAGTCAAACAAAGGGTAAATGAACATACCGACTGTATTGCGAAAACGGAGAGAAAAATCAAACAAAGGGTATATGAACATACCGACTGTATTGTGAAAAGGGAGAGAAAAATCAAACTAAGGGTATATGAACATACCTACTGTATTGTGAAAACGGAGAGAAAAATCAAACAAAGGGTATATGAACATACCTAATGTAGTGGGAAAACAGAGAGAAAAATCAAACAAAGGGTATATGAACATACCTACTGTATTGTGAAAACGGAGAGAAAAATCAAACAAAGGGTGTATGAACATACCTACTGTATTGTTAAAACGGAGAGAAAATTCAAACTAAGGGTATATGAACATACCTACTGTATTGTGAAAACGGAGAGAAAAATAAAACTAAGGGTATATGAACATACCTACTGTATTGTGAAAACGGAGAGAAAAATCAAACAAAGGGTGCATGAACATACCGACTGTATTGTGAAAACGGAGAGAAAAATCAAACAAAGGGTGTATGAACATACCTACTGTATTGTGAAAACGGAGAGAAAAATCAAACAAAGGGTGTATGAACATACCTACTGTATTGTGAAAACGGAGAGAAAAATCAAACTAAGGGTATATGAACATACCTGCTGTACTGTGGAAACAGAAAGAAAAATCAAACTAAGGGTATATGAACATACCTACTGTATTGTGAAAACGGAGAGAAAAGTCAAACAAAGGGTATATGAACATAACGACTGTATTGTGAAAACGGAGAGAAAAATCAAACTAAGGGTATATGAACATACCGACTGTATTGTGAAAACGGAGAGAAAAATCAAACTAAGGGTATATGAACATACCTACTGTATTGTGAAAACAGAGAGAAAAATCAAACAAAGGGTGTATGAACATACCTACTGTATAGTGAAAACAGAGAGAAAAATCAAACAAAGGGTATATGAACATACCTACTGTATAGTGAAAACAGAGAGAAAAATCAAACAAAGGGTGTATGAACATACCTACTGTATTGTGAAAACGGAGAGAAAAATCAAACTTAGGGTATATGAACATACCTACTGTATTGTGAAAACGGAGAGAAAATTCAAACTAAGGGTACATGAACATACCTACTGTATTGTGAAAACGGAGAGAAAAGTCAAACAAAGGGTAAATGAACATACCGACTGTATTGCGAAAACGGAGAGAAAAATCAAACAAAGGGTATATGAACATACCTACTGTATTGTGAAAACGGAGAGAAAAATCAAACAAAGGGTGTATGAACATACCGACTGTATTGTGAAAATGGAGAGAAAAATCAAACTAAGGGTATATGAACATACCTACTGTATTGTGAAAACGGAGAGAAAAATCAAACTAAGGGTATATGAACATACCTACTGTATTGTGAAAACGGAGAGAAAAATCAAACAAAGGGTATATGAACATACCGACTGTATTGTGAAAATGGAGAGAAACCTCAAACAAAGGGTGTATGAACATACCTACTGTATTGTGAAAATGGAGAGAAACCTCAAACAAAGGGTGTATGAACATACCTACTGTATTGTGAAAACGGAGAGAAAAATCAAACTAAGGGTATATGAACATACCTACTGTATTGTGAAAACGGAGAGAAAAATCAAACTAAGGGTATATGAGCATACCTACTGTATTGTGAAAACGGAGAGAAAAATCAAACAAAGGGTATATGAACATACCTACTGTATTGTGAAAACGGAGAGAAAAATCAAACTAAGGGTATATGAACATACCTACTGTATTGTGAAAACGGAGAGAAAAATCAAACTAAGGGTATATGAACATACCGACTGTATTGTGAAAACGGAGAGAAAAATCAAACAAAGGGTATATGAACATACCGACTGTATTGTAAAACGGAGAGAAAAATCAAACAAAGGGTGTATGAACATACCGACTGTATTGTGAAACGTAGAGAAAAATCAAACTAAGGATATATGAACATACCTACTGTATTGTGAAAACGGAGAGAAACCTCAAACAAAGGGTGTATGAACATACCTACTGTATTGTGAAAACGGAGAGAAAAATCAAACAAAGGGTGTATGAACATACCTACTGTATTGTGAAAACGGAGAGAAAAATCAAACAAAGGGTATATGAACATACCTAATGTAGTGGGAAAATAGAGAGAAAAATCAAACAAAGGGTATATGAACATACCTACTGTATTGGGAAAACAGAGAGAAAAATCAAACAAAGGGTATATGAACATACCTACTGTATTGTGAAAACAGAGTCAAAAATCAAACAAAGGGTATATGAACATACCGACTGTATTGGGAAAATGGAGAGAAACCTCAAACAAAGGGTGAATGAACATACCTACTGTATTGTGAAAACGGAGAGAAAAATCAAACAAAGGGTGTATGAACATACCTACTGTATTGTGAAAACGGAGAGAAAAATCAAACTAAGGGTATATGAGCATACCTACTGTATTGTGAAAACGGAGAGAAAAATCAAACTAAGGGTATATGAGCATACCTACTGTATTGTGAAAACGGAGAGAAAAATCAAACAAAGGGTATATGAACATACCTACTGTATTGTGAAAACGGAGAGAAAAATCAAACAAAGGGTGTATGAACATACCGACTGTATTGTGAAAATGGAGAGAAAAATCAAACTAAGGGTATATGAACATACCTACTGTATTGTGAAAACGGAGAGAAAAATCAAACTAAGGGTATATGAACATACCTAATGTATTGTGAAAACAGAGAGAAAAATCAAACAAAGGGTATATGAACATACCTACTGTATTGTGAAAACGGAGAGAAAAATCAAACTAAGGGTATATGAACATACCTAATGTATTGTGAAAACAGAGAGAAAAATCAAACAAAGGGTGTATGAACATACCTACTGTATAGTGAAAACAGAGAGAAAAATCAAACAAAGGGTGTATGAACATACCTACTGTATTGTGAAAACGGAGAGAAAAATCAAACAAAGGGTGTATGAACATACCTACTGTATTGTTAAAACGGAGAGAAAAATCAAACTAAGGGTATATGAACATACCTACTGTATTGTGAAAACGGAGAGAAAAATCAAACTAAGGGTATATGAACATACCTACTGTATTGTGAAAACGGAGAGAAAAATCAAACAAAGGGTATATGAACATACCGACTGTATTGTGAAAATGGAGAGAAAAGTCAAACAAAGGGTATATGAACATATCGACTGTATTGTGAAAACGGAGAGAAAAATCAAACCAAGGGTATATGAACATACCTACTGTATTGTGAAAACGGAGAGAAAAATCAAACAAAGGGTGTATGAACATACCTACTGTATTGTGAAAACGGAGAGAAAAATCAAACAAAGGGTATATGAACATACCTACTGTATTGTGAAAACGGAGAGAAAATTCAAACTAAGGGTACATGAACATACCTACTGTATTGTGAAAACGGAGAGAAAAGTCAAACAAAGGGTAAATGAACATACCGACTGTATTGCGAAAACGGAGAGAAAAATCAAACAAAGGGTATATGAACATACCGACTGTATTGTGAAACGGAGAGAAAAATCAAACAAAGGGTATATGAACATACCTACTGTATTGGGAAAACGGAGAGAAAAATCAAACAAAGGGTATATGAACATACCTATTGTATTGGGAAAACAGAGAGAAAAATCAAACAAAGGGTATATGAACATACCTACTGTATTGGGAAAACGGAGAGAAAAATCAAACAAAGGGTGTATGAACATACCTACTATACTGGGAAAACGGAGAGAAAAATCAAACAAAGGGTATATGAACATACCTACTGTATTGTTAAAACGGAGAGAAAATTCAAACTAAGGGTATATGAACATACCTACTGTATTGTGAAAACGGAGAGAAAAATAAAACTAAGGGTATATGAACATACCTACTGTATTGTGAAAACGGAGAGAAAAATCAAACAAAGGGTATATAAACATACCGACTGTATTGTGAAAATGGAGAGAAAAGTCAAGCAAAGGGTATATGAACATACTGACTGTATTGTGAAAACAGAGAGAAAAATCAAACAAAGGGTGTATGAACATACCTACTGTATTGTGAAAACGGAGAGAAAAATCAAACTAAGGGTATATGAACATACCTACTGTATTGTGAAAACGGAGAGAAAAATCAAACTAAGGGTATATGAACATACCGACTGTATTGTGAAAACGGAGAGAAAAATCAAACAAAGGGTGTATGAACATACCTACTGTATTGTGAAAACGGAGAGAAAAATCAAACAAAGGGTATATGAACATACCGACTGTATTGTGAAACGGAGAGAAAAATCAAACTAAGGGTATATGAACATACCTACTGTATTGTGAAAACAGAGAGAAAAATCAAACAAAGGGTATATGAACATACCTACTGTATTGTGAAAACGGAGAGAAAAATCAAACAAAGGGTGTATGAACATACTTACTGTATTGTGAAAACGGAGAGAAAAATCAAACTAAGGGTATATGAACATACCGAATGTAATGTGAAAACGGAGAGAAAAATCAAACAAAGGGTGTATGAACATACCTACTGTATTGGGAAAACGGAGAGAAAAATCAAACTAAGGGTATATGAACATACCTACTGTATTGTGAAAACAGAGAGGAAAATCAAACAAAGGGTATATGAACATACCGACTGTATTGTGAAAATGGAGAGAAAAGTCAAACAAAGGGTATATGAACATACCTACTGTATTGTGAAAATGGAGAGAAAAATCAAACAAAGGGTGTATGAACATACCTACTGTATTGTGAAAGCGGAGAGAAAAATCAAACAAAGGGTATATGAACATACCTACTGTATTGTGAAAACGGAGAGAAAATCAAACTAAGGGTATATGAGCATACCTACTGTATTGTGAAAACGGAGAGAAAAATCAAACAAAGGGTATATGAACATACCTACTGTACTGGGAAAACGGAGAGAAAAATCAAACAAAGGGTGTATGAACATACCTACTGTAGTGGGAAAATGGAGAGAAAAATCAAACTAAGGGTATATGAACATACCTACTGTATTGTGAAAACGGAGAGAAAAATCAAACAAAGGGTAAATGAGCATACCTATTGTATTGGGAAAACAGAGAAAAATCAAACAAAGGGTATATGAACATACCTACTGTATTGGGAAAACGGAGAGAAAAATCAAACAAAGGGTATATGAACATACCTATTGTATTGGGAAAACAGAGAGAAAAATCAAACAAAGGGTATATGAACATACCTACTGTATTGGGAAAACGGAGAGAAAAATCAAACAAAGGGTATATGAACATACCTACTGTATTGGGAAAACAGAGAGAAAAATCAAACAAAGGGTATATGAACATACCTACTGTATTGGGAAAATGGAGAGAAAAATCAAACAAAGGGTGTATGAACATACCGACTGTATTGTCAAAACGGAGAGAAAAATCAAACAAAGGGTATATGAACATACCTACTGTATTGTGAAAACGGAGAGAAAAATCAAACAAAGGGTATATGAACATACCTACTGTACTGGGAAAATGGAGAGAAAAATCAAACAAAGGGTGTATGAACATACCTACTGTACAGGGAAAATGGAGAGAAAAATCAAACAAAGGGTATATGAACATACCTACTGTACTGGGAAAACGGAGAGAAAAATCAAACAAAGGGTATATGAACAGACCTACTGTACTGGGAAAACGGAGAGAAAAGTCAAACAAAGGGTATATGAACATACTTACTATATTAGGAAAACGGAGAGAAAAATCAAACAAAGGGTATATGAACATACCTACTGTATTGGGAAAACAGAGAGAAAAATCAAACAAAGGGTATATGAACATACCTACTGTATTGGGAAAACGGAGAGAAAAATCAAACAAAGGGTATATGAACATACCTACTGTATTGGGAAAACGGAGAGAAAAATCAAACAAAGGGTGTATGAACATACCTACTGTACTGGGAAAATGGAGAGAAAAATCAAACAAAGGGTATATGAAAACGGAGAGAAAAATCAAACAAAGTGTATATGAACATACCTACTATATTGGGAAAATGGAGAGAAAAATCAAACAAAGGGTATATGAACATACCTACTGTACTGAGAAAACGGAGAGAAAAATAAAACAAAGGGTACATGAACATACCTACTGTATTGTGAAAACGGAGAGAAAAATCAAACAAAAGGTATATGAACATACCTACTGTATTGTGAAAATGGAGAGAAAAATAAAACAAAGGGCATATGAACATACCTACTGTATTGTGAAAACGGAGAGAAAAGTCAAACAAAGGGTATATGAACATACCTACTGTATTGTGAAAACGGAGAGAAAAATAAAACAAAGGGTATATGAACATACCGACTGTATTGTGAAAACGGAGAGAAAAATCAAACAAAGGGTGTATGAACATACCGACTGTATTGTGAAAACAGAGAGAAAAATCAAAGGGTATATGGACATACCTACTGTATTGTGAAAACGGAGAGAAAAATCAAACAAAGGGTGTATGAACATACCTACTGTATTGTGAAAACGGAGAGAAAAATCAAACTAAAGGTATATGAACATACCGACTGTATTGTGAAAACGGAGAGAAAAATCAAACTAAAGGTATATGAACATACCTACTGTATTGTGAAAACGGAGAGAAAAATCAAACAAACTGTATATGAACATACCTACTGTATTGTGAAAGCGGAGAGAAAAATCAAACAAAGGGTGTATGAACATACCTACTGTATTGTGAAAACGGAGAGAAAAATCAAACAAAGGGTATATGAACATACCTACTGTATTGTGAAAACGGAGAGAAAAATCAAACTAAGGGTGTATGAACATACCTACTGTATTGTGAAAACGGAGAGAAAAATCAAACAAAGGGTATATGAACATACCTACTGTATTGTGAAAACGGAGAGAAAAATCAAACAAAGGGTGTATGAACATACCTACTGTATTGTGAAAACGGAGAGAAAAATCAAACAAAGGCTGTATGAACATACCTACTGTATTGTGAAAACAGAGAGAAAAATAAAACAAAGGGTATGTATTGTGAAAACGGAGAGAAAAATCAAACAAAGGGTATATGAACATACCGACTGTATTGTGAAAACGGAGAGAAAAATAAAACAAAGGGTATATGAACATACCTACTGTATTGTGAAAACGGAGAGAAAAATCAGACTAAAGGTATATGAACATACCTACTGTATTGTGAAAACGGAGAGAAAAATCAAACTAAGGGTATATGAACATACCTACTGTATTGTGAAAACGGAGAGAAAAATCAAACTAAGGGTATATGAACATACCTACTGTATTGTGAAAACGGAGAGAAAAGTCAAACAAAGGGTATATGAACATACCTACTGTATTGGGAAAACAGAGAGAAAAATCAAACAAAGGGTATATGAACATACCTACTGTATTGGGAAAACGGAGGGAAAAATCAAACAAAGGATGTATGAACATACCGACTGTATTGGAAAGAACAACACTACCAGCGCCTTGGTGAGGCACATCATAGAACACCCCAACCATCAATTTCAGTTTATGGTACTACAACAGGTAGAACACAATATTAGGGGTGGGCCTTGGGAACTCAGACTGGAGGAATGTGAATTGAGATGGCAGGTACATACCTCGGCTCATGTGCCCCCAGGGCTTAAAGATTACATTTCTGTTAAATGCCTTCTCAAACTTAAGGTTCTAAATAGATAAGGCTATTCTAACTATGGCTTGTTTAATTTAATAACATTATTAATACAACTACATTTATAGCACAATTTACATTATACACATTGTATTTTGTAGTGTGTTTTCTGGTGCATTATTAGAATCACAATATATGGTGTAAGTCTTCTTAAAGTATTGGGTTTGGGCTCTAACAACGCCTATAAACTTCCAACTTAATTCATTTAAACATAAGCATTGTGGATTAGTGCCAGATATATGGGTTTTGGTGCTGGTTCGCATCAGAGTTCTTGGACGAAGAATTTTAGGACACAAATAGGTATACAGAGAAGGGACAAAAACTTTGACTTGGTAATACTGTTGTCATACTGGTCGACTGGTTTTAACCATATATTTTTCTGTTTTTAACCACATATTTTTCTGTTTCTATTTATGATAAAGACTTTGCAATGTTCTGCTAATGTAAATAACTCATTTATATTTAATTATGTTACAGTACTAGTAATGAAGTTTTTTATTCCCACTTTGGCGTTCTGTGTTGCAAAATGTTTTTTCTGGGAATATCTCTTTAATTTTTAAAAAAAATGGTTTTAATTGTGTAATTGATATGGCATTTTGAAAGTATTTAAACTGCAACTACATGTTATGTTATTTGTCTGATGAAGTTGGTGGAGTACACCGACAAAAGCGCTTACTTTATCGACAATAAAAACAGTGTTGCTGCAAATTTTCTATTGCAGCCATCTATATTCCTCCAGGAAATAATATTCCTGTCCTTGAATGCATCCTGTCCTGGACTTCTCTCCACATCCCCTATGAGACTATTATCTTTGGAGACATCAACACTGGCAAAAACTGTCAACCACCTCTCCAGATCTTAACATCAATCTCCATGGCTTCAAACAGCTCATTACAACACCCACTCACTTTAACAAAGACAACAATCATAGCACCACCCTAGATTGGATCATGACCTCTGATCCACACCTATACCAAAACCCCAGCACAGTCCTGACTCCCTAAGTGACCACCTCTCCATCTTTGTACATAGGCACTCCCTACATTTACCCAAGGCCCACCTTTACTCAGACCACCGCAACCTCTCCTCCTTTGATGTCCAAACTTTCATAGCCTCTACCTTTGTATTACTCCTGATGTGATGATGCAGGTGTGTGTGAGGCACATATTGTACCTGGATGTACACATGTGCTTTGGCAGTGTCGCTACAGAGCATAGTTGCAGTGTGGCTTGATTAGTATACTGGTGACCTACTTTACCCAGGAGGATTTAAATGCATGTGTACCCTTCTGTCATTGTCTTGGCCTGACAATGCTAACACAATACAGATGCTCATGTGTTGTAGAGTGCTGTGCTTTCTGTATGTATCATTTATTTTCATAAATAATAGAGGTGTATATAGCTTGTTTTGATGTATGCATCTTTCCTGTTGCCTTGGAGCTATGATTTGTGCATGACTTCACTCTTTTCACTGTGTGATACTGATTAACTTAATTTCTGGACACATTCTACAGTCTTTGCCATGCATCATACAGTCAAACATGGATGTCTTGTGTGTATGTGTCTGCGCAAGTGCCACAAGTGTATGCATGTGCTCATGTGGGATTGTGTATTTGTGCTTGCAGATATGTGTGTCCATGTGTGTAAATGCATATGTGTATATAATTACATATACAGAGAGATTTTACACATAACTACATATATGGGTGCAGACATGCATGTATGTGTTTTAGTTGTGTACATTTATGTGCATGCATATGTATGTATATACTTACATATAAGTATATACTTACATATGTACAGATATTTTACAGAAAATTGTTTATGTATTTGCGTACCAGTATGTGCATATGTGTGTGTGTGTGTGTGTGTGTGTGTGTGTGTGTGTGTGTGTGTGTGTGTGTGTGTGTGTGTGTATGAGCAATCACATGCTTACTTGAACACATCCGCACTGCCATTCTCATGAATGTTTCATCTTACTATTCAGTCTTCAAGTGTCCTGCTTTTGTTCTGTAATTTTGTTCCACCAATGTCATGACATACCATTCTTTTACAAATAAAGATAAAGTTGTTTATTATGGAAAAAGGTCAACTTTAAACCATAAGATAACATCCAACTGAGCATGATTCACTGACATTTTTATTTTTTATGTTTGAAACATACCCACTCTGTGTGCTGATGACTTCAGGAGTGAGCGAGAACTGTTCTAATGGAGGTTATTTTAGTCAGATATTTCAGTGCACCCCCACATGTTCCTGTAGTTGGATAGTTCAGTGCACCTCTACATGTTGATGTAGTTGGATATTTCAGTGTCCTCTACATGTTGCTGTAGTTGATATTTCAGTGCCCCCCTACATGTACCTGTAGTTGGATATTTCAGTGCACCCATACATGTTACTGTAGTTGGATATTTCAGTGTCCCCTACATGTTGCTGTAGTTGATATTTCAGTGCCCCCTACATGTTGATGTAGTTGGATATTTCAGTGTCCCCCTACATGTTCATGTAGTTGGATAGTTCAGTGCCCCCTACATGTTCCTGTAGTTGGATATTTCAGTGCACCCCTACATGTTGATGTAGTTGGATATTTCAGTGTCCCCTACATGTTGATGTAGTTGGATAGTTCAGTGCCCCCCTACATGTTCCTGTAGTTGGATATTTCAGTGCACCCTTACATGTTACTGTAGTTGGATATTTCAGTGTCCCCTACATGTTGCTGTAGTTGATATTTCAGTGCCCCCTACATGTTGATGTAGTTGGATATTTCAGTGCCCCCCTACATGTTCCTGTAGTTGGATATTTCAGTGCACCCCTACATGTTGCTGTAGTTGGATATTTCAGTGCCCCCCTGCATGTTCCTGTAGTTGGATATTTCAGTGCACCCTTACATGTTGATGTAGTTGGATATTTCAGTGTCCCCTACATGTTGCTGTAGTTGATATTTCAGTGCCCCCTATGTGTTGATGTAGTTGGATATTTCAGTGCCCCCCTACATGTTCGTGTAGTTGGATATTTCAGTGCACCCCTACATGTTGCTGTAGTTGGATATTTCAGTAACCCCCTACATGTTCCTGTAGTTGGATATTTCAGTGCACCCCTACATGTTGATGTAGTTGGATATTTCAGGGCGCCCCTACATATTGCTGTAGATGGATATTTCAGTGCCCCCTACATGTTGCTGTAGTTGGATATTTCAGTGCCCCCCTACATGTTCCTGTAGTTGGATATTTCAGTGCACCCTTACATGTTGATGTAGTTGGATATTTCAGGGCACCCCTACATATTGCTGTAGTTGGATATTTCAGTGCCCCCTACATGTTGCTGTAGTTGGATATTTCAGTGCCCCCTACATGTTCCTGTAGTTGGATATTTCAGTGCACCCCTACATGTTGATGCAGTTGGATATTTCAGGGCACCCCTACATATTACTGTAGTTGGATATTTCAGTGCCCCCTACATGTTGCTGTAGTTGGATATTCAGTGCCCCCCCCTACATTTTGCTGTAGTTTGATATGTCAGTGCCCCCCCAGATGTTTCTGTATTTGGATATTTCAGTGCCCCCCTACAAGTTGTAGTAGTTGGATATTTTAGTGCCCCTTACAAGTTGCAGTAGTGGGATATTTCAGTGAACCCCCTGCATGTTGCTGTAGTTGGATATTTCAGTGTCCCCCTACATACTTCAGTGACCCCCTACATATTGCTGTAGTTGGATATTTCAGTGCCTCCCTACATGTTGCTGTAGTTAGATATTTCAGTGCCCCCTACATGTTACTGTAGTTGGATATTTCAGTGCCCCCCTACATTATGCTTTAGTTGGATATTTCAGTCCCCCCCACATGTTATTTTATTTGGATATTTCAGTCCCCACTTACATTTTGCTGTAGTTGGATATTTCCAACATGTTATTTTATTTGGATATTTCAGTGCCCGTACATGTTGATGTAGTTGGATATTTCAGTGCCTCCCCCACATGTCGCTGTTGTTGGATATTTCAGTGTCCCCCTTATATGTTGCTGTAGTTGGATATTTCACTGCCCCTACATGTTGCTGTAGTTGGATATTTCAGTGCCCCCCCTACATGTTGCTGTTGTTGGATATTTCAGTGTCCCCCCCTACATTTTGCTGTAGTTGGATATTTCAGTGCCCCCTACATGTTACTGTAGTTGGATATTTCAGTCCCCCCCCACATGTTGCTGTAGTTGAATATTTCAGTGCCCCCCACATGTTGCTGTAGTTGGATATTTCAGTGCCCCCCTACATGTTGCTGTTGTTGGATATTTCAGTGTCCCTCCCTACATTTTGCTGTAGTTGGATATTTCAGTTCCCCCACATGTTGCTGTAGTTGGATATTTCACTGCCCATACATGTTGCTGTAGTTGGATATTTGACTGCCACCCCTACATTTTGCTGTAGTTGGATATTTCAGTGCTCCCCCTACATGTTACTGTAGTTGGATATTTCAGTGCCCCCCACCCTACATGTTGCTGTAGTTGGATATTTCAGTGCCCCCCTACATGTTGCTGTAGTTGGATATTTCAGTGCCCCCCTACATGATGCTTTAGTTGGATATTTCAGTCCCCCCCACATGTTATTTTTTTTGGATATTTCAGCCCCCACTTACATTTTGCTGTAGTTGGATATTTCCAACGTGTTATTTTATTTGGATATTTCAGTGCACCCACATGTTGCTGCTGTTGGATATTTCAGTGTCCCCCTTATATGTTGCTGTAGTTGGATATTTCACTGCCCCTACATGTTGCTGTAGTTGGATATTTCAGTCCCCCCTACATGTTATTGTAGTTGGATGTTTCGGTGCCCCCCACCCTACATGTTGCTGTAGTTGGATATTTCAGTGCCCCCCTACATGCTGCTGTAGTTGGATATTTCAGTGCCCCCCACCCTACATGTTGCTGTAGTTGAATATTTCAGTGCCCCCCACATGTTGCTGTAGTTGGATATTTCAGTGCCCCCCTACATGTTGCTGTTGTTGGATATTTCAGTGTCCCTCCCTACATTTTGCTGTAGTTGGATATTTCAGTACCCCCCTACATGTTGCTGTAGTTGGATATTTCAGTTCCCCCACATGTTGCTGTAGTTGGATATTTCACTATCCATACATGTTGCTGTAGTTGGATATTTCACTGCCCCCCCCTACATTTTGCTGTAGTTGGATATTTCAGTGCTCCCCCTACATGTTACTGTAGTTGGATATTTCAGTGCCCCCTACATGATGCTTTAGTTGGATATTTCAGTCCCCCCCCAATGTTATTTTATTTGGATATTTCAGTCCCCACTTACATTTTGCTGTAGTTGGATATTTCAGTCCCCCCCACGTGTTATTTTATTTGGATATTTCAGTGTCCCCTACATGTTGATGTAGTTGGATATTTCAGTGCCCCGCCTCACATGTTGCTGTTGTTGGATATTTCAGTGTCCCCATTATATGTTGCTGTAGCTGGATATTTCACTGCCCCTACATGTTGCTGTAGTTGGATATTTCAGTGCCCCCCTACATGTTGCTGTTGTTGGATATTTCAGTGTCCCCCCCTACATTTTGCTGTAGTTGGATATTTCAGTGCCCCCCTACATGTTACTGTAGTTGGATATTTCAGTCTCTCCTACATGTTACTGTACTTGGATGTTTCAGTGCCCCCCACCCTACATGTTGCTGTAGCTGGATATTTCAGTGCCCCCCTACATGTTGCTGTAGTTGGATATTTCAGTGCCCCCCACCCTACATGTTGCTGTAGTTGAATATTTCAGTGCCCCCCACATTTTGCCTTAGTTGGATATTTCACTGCCCCCCCCTACATTTTGCTGTAGTTGGATATTTCACTGCCCCCCCCTACATTTTGCTGTAGTTGGATATTTCAGTGCTCCCCCTACATGTTACTGTAGTTGGATATTTCAGTGCCCCCCCCACCCTACATGTTGCTGTAGTTCGATATTTCAGTGCCCCCCTACATGTTGCTGTAGTTGGATATTTCAGTGCCCCCCCCTACATGTTACTGTAGTTGGATATTTCAGTGCCCTCCACCCTACATGTTGCTGTAGTTGGATATTTCAGTGCCCCCTACATGTTGTTGTTGTTGGATAATTCAGTGCCCATATTTCAGTTCCCCCCCTACATGTCGCTGTAGTTGGACATTTCAGTGCCCCCCTACATGTTGCTGTAGTTGGATAGTTCAGTGCCCATATTTCAGTGTCCTCCCCTACATGTTGTGGTCTTAGAGTTAGCAACAATAAGACTGAGTGAGGGTGTACAAAGTCCTTAGCATGGGAGGATGAGGACTGGAATAACCTGCTCTAGGAAAAAAAAGTATTTGGCTTTTGTTTTCTGAGTTTGCCATTATCCAGTTACCAGTCCTGTCATTATTATAACTTTTCAATTTTCAGAGTCAAGTTAGCAGACTAGTGAATCAAATCTATATTAAATCACAGATATGATTTCTGAGATAGTTTAAGCTGGATAATATGGGATGGGTGGCAGTAAATGCACTGTTGCGTATTGAACAGGATGAGAGGAGAGTGTTTTAAGTCCTGCTTGATGAAAGACGCATCCTGAACATTTTGTTTGCTGAGTGCAAGTCTGTTGTTTATTTTCCTGTTCTAATGCCAGCTTGTACGTGGTTTGCTATAATCAAAATCTAACAAAAGGTTCATCCTGCTAGCCCTAAATTTAGATAGATGGGGAAATACTTGTTATTAACTTTCAAAAGGGAATAAACAATTTTAGAGTGGAATGAAATGTTATCTCTGCAGTGAAAACAAAGTTACTGGAAATGCCCTAAGCCTTATGCCAAAAAATGACTGCAAGCAATGATTGTACTCCTTCAGTCTCTTGTGAGCGTGAACAGACTGTTATTTTCAATTAGTCTGATAATAAGTCTCTCCTTCACATGTATGTTATAACAACACAGGGAGGAGGAGGAAGCAGACCGATCCCATGTTCTAAATGTCTCAGTGTGGCCTAGAATATGTTAATTGCTCTTTTAGTAGTATTTCAAAAGACTGAAAGAAAACAACACTGTAGAGACAGCTGCAGTTGGCATCCTTCCAAATCGAAGACTAATAGGGAAATGAGGAGGCAGAGGGTAGGGCCAGCATAATTGCTCTTTACTCAGTGATAAAAACAAATCCAAACAGGAAGGACCAGTTTAAAAGATTAATTGCCTGCTGTTGTGCTGCTGGCAAATGCAACTTCACTAAAGAATGTAGCTGAAGTAGATAGAAAAGTCACAAGACCGGTGCAGCTTTGCCATTGTTAAATTATTACAATGGGAGTGCATTATTTATTTATTTATTTGTCTTGGTTTCCCAGGAAAGTCTGAGTGTGGAAAACTGATTTTCAGCTGTGGCCCGGAGAGAAAAGCTCCATTTGCTTACATTGCATTATACTAAGCTCCAGTTAAAAACAGAGTAATTGCATTTCTATTTACATTTATAGACTTCCTTTATTAACGTTATTATTAGTAGTGGTAGTATTAGTATTATTAACTATTATTATTTATTCCTTTTCTGGAGTCAGATCACAAGACAGTGTGAAGTGACTCTGGCTAGATTCTTCACATCAACACTTAGCAAATGACAGTGATTTGTAAGTAAGGAGTGGCTGTCAAAATAATCTAAGGCCAGCTCAGTCATCTCATACATATGTTTTTGTTCAAGATTGGTGCACCTCTCCTTGACCCTTACAAATCTGACAATCATTCTGACAATTATTTGGAGATCTGTGCAAGGCTCAGGTAGGCCATTTCTTTACCTCGTAGCTATGTCCCCTAAACACTACAGAGCAACAGACAGCACCGTCAATATCCAGCCCTTCTGATTCATCTTATCCACAGCATTACAATGACACTTCATTCCTCTGAGAGTAATTATTGGGCTGGGTAGTCCCCTGGCAACAACACCTCTGTCTGGTTTGTGTGAGGCCTAGCTAAACAGTCCTGTGACTTCCCCTCCCCACATACCTTGGCCTCCCTTAACTTTCCTGCCTTCTACCACAGAATGGAGGATTGTTCCTCTCTTCTGCCAAGCACATCTCCTATCACCCTAAATGCAGACTCATTCTTACAAACCTACCTGTAACTCTGCATAAAAAAATCTGCATACCTTGCTCTGACAAATGAACCCCACCCCTGTCATATCTATAGGGCCACCTGACCAGAATACCAGGGTGAGATATGTTCACCCCCTCATCCTCTCAAATGCTGCAATAGACCTAGCCCTCCTCCACTTTCTTCTCTGAACCACTTCTGACCAACAAATAATGGCCTGTAGCCAGTAGTCATGCATACAATTTACCTCCAGTATAAACAAGCCAGTCAGCTCCTTAATTGAAAGCTGGCAAATATCATTCAGACCCAAATGCAGGACAAGAGCTGCAGGGGGGTGGGGGGCATTTGCCTGCTCTGGCTGCTTGCTGTAACACTACTCATTCTGCCTTGGGGGGGGTGAATCCACCCTGCCCATGAGCTAATGATGGAGCATCCAGATAAATGAATCACGCACGATCTAAATGGTCTTCCAGTCCAACGATATATGAGCTTCAACACAAAAACAAGAGTTAAAGCTGTTCTCATCCAACATAACTTTTATATGCATTGGACTTGCACCTGCCCAGACCCTTGATGTCAGCCTGTGATACCCCCATTCCGTGTGCACATGGTACTGACATTATCCAAAATGAATGCAATGTGTATCTATTCATGTCCAAGCCACAGGAAATCACTGCTGTCCACAAGACTGTTCTAATTTGATACTGTGTGAAATGGTCCCCTTGTTGATGACAAAAGAATGGACATACTTGCATACCCGTCTGGTGTGATATTCCAGTAACACTGCAGCCAAGTCCCATTCCAAACCACAAACTTCAAAATAGCTCCCAACCTCTATAACATCACACATTTCAGATACTTTCAGCATAAATGTACTCAACTTTTTTCAAAATCCCACAATTCCCTCAAGATTAATAAACTCCTATCAAAACTCCCACTTTACACCTAAACCTTACAATTCTCTGTGGTGATATACACCCAAACCCTGACCCCAAAAGTGACATACAACAAACTGCCAACTCCCCCACAATCCAGCCCCATACAGCATAAAACCTCTGTCCTAGAAGCTCTGACCTCTTACTAATTAACCTGAACCTAACAAGCATCCTCATTAAGATAAGACTTACATACTAGTATATCACTATACTCCTCTCCATTGCTGTGCTAACAGAAACCTGGCTGGAACCTTATATAAGTAACAGTGTAATCCTACCTCCGGGTTGCAATGTACATAGGCTGGACAGAACAAACAAACATGGAGGGGGAGCAGCTATAATCTAGAAAATGCACCTCAAACCAGAAAGCTTAGAACCAGGAAACCCAGCTTTCAGCAACATTGAAATACTATTTAATAACTTGAAATAAACCCAAGCAAATACCTCACCATCGTGGGTACTTACATTCATCCTGGTAACAACCTTATGATGATTGAGGAAGTACTCCATTATGTATCCTTAATGTTCCCACAAGAAGCTATACTAATGGGTGACTTTAATGCTGACTGGATCACATGTAACTCCAACAACCCCACTAATTTCATTAATCTGTATGGCTTCAGCCAGGTTATACAATCCCCAGCTAGAGCAGACAAATCCACCAAAAGGTAATCTATTCTGGATTGGAGCCTAACCACAATAATAAACCATCTCAAACTGTGTCCCTGACAGCATCAGAGACATACCTCTCAACTGTACAGGTTTTTGCATACTGTCCAGATTTCTGCCACATATTTTCAGTGTGTTCCCCCTAATATCTGTCCCTTTCTGGCAAATAGCTGAGGATTGGACTCAAGAAATAATGAAAACATATGAGTTTAAGACTTCACATCCTCCAGAAAATTGATGCTAATGCAAAACCTATTATTCTATCAGCTTTGTAAGTTTGTAAGAGCAATATTTAAAATCTGCCCCCATTTGTCCCCCATTATTTTAGGCTTTGTTCAGATGTTTTGCTCTAAGAGGTTGAGAGGTATGATCAGAGATCACCTCCCAACATACCTACTTAGACAATGCTTTCATCTCCCCAGAAACACCACCTTTAGGCAAATTCGGAACAAAAAAGATTTTAACCCTGAAAAATGTAACTCCCTCCTACGCACCTGTAACTCGAGCCCTCTCAAACACTATCGCTAGATAGTGCAATAGAAGACTTTCCTACTTTTCTCAATATTCTAAACAAACTAGCCCCATGTAGAAGTATAAGAATTAAAGTAAATTATGTAGCATGGCTAAAAAAAGAAACCAAAAATCTATTTTAGCAAAGTGATAAAGCCTGGGCACAATGCCACACCAACAAAACCCAAGCCAACCTTGATCACTACCATAATCTTAGAAATATAGTGTCTGTTATTCTAAAAGTGTATTAGTTCTGGTTTAAGCACTTGGGCTTCAGGCCAGTTATTTTACATTAAGAAGGTTCGTGGTCTGCACTCTTGTGGGAGGAGAGGCTGGACTCTGCCCTTTTGAGCTGGGAATTTCTGGTTAAAGGCTTATAGTGCCTGCATATTTGAACTGTTTCTTACTGGAATTGGTACACCTTGTTTGCTGTAGCATAGACTAGAGACAGGCCTGCTGAATCTAGCTTTGTTTGTATGCTTGTTTGCTTGTTATTTCCCTGAAATGCTAATTCCACCTAAAACGCGGCTTTTCAGCGCTTCTGTGGATCCCTAGTGACATCTGCATTGCTTACTGTACTTATTTCCTTGTTTCACTTGAAAGAAAGTTACTGTTTGTCATTTTTTGCATTTAAGTTACCTGTAACACATTGCATTTAAGTTACCTGGCACTTGCTCACTAAAGCAATTATATGTCAGCACTAAAAAATTAAAAGCACTACACCCTCACAAACTCCCCTTGAGTACCTTGTTTCCCACTGGCTGTTTTTTTTTTCAATTATAAAGGAATTCCCAATACTATTCTAGCATGTCCAAAGGTCAGTTGTCAATCTCCTCTCTGGTCCAGCTGGTGAATCTGGGAATCTTGAGGCAATCTTACAACTGTCTCATGTACACAGACAACCCTCTCCTCCTCCCAACAAATTCCAACACATGTGGGAGATGCAACCATATAGCCAAACTGGAGGCTAAGCTCTCTCAACTCAGTACTGACGAAACCTGTCAGGAGGAGAAGGAAACCACACTCACTACAATTCCAGTCTCACATAGACCTACCACGACAGCAAACCAAACACATAAACACACAAAAACATACTCAGAGGCTCTAAATAAAAATCTGCCTAAGCAGCAGAGACCTCCAAAGCAGACACCCAAGCAACTGCTACCCCAAAACAAAACACGTGCAACACATAGCTCACAAAGCCAGTGTACCGAACAGTCACAGCCCTTAAGGCTAAACAACACACCTGATACACTTGTAATAGGTGACTCTATCGTCAGGCACACTGACGTCCCGCTCACCAGGCTGAACAAGGAGAAGGTCACGGTGAGCTGCCTGTCGGGCGCTAGGATCCGCCACATAACACAAGCACTCAGGTCACTCCAAGGCAAGTACAAATATGACTCAGTCATTGTCCATGCTGGTGTGAATGACCTGAGACGTACCTCCCTGGACTACATGAAAAGAGACATAGAGGAGCTCTCTGAGCATGTGGCCCAGGCCAGTATGACCCTGACCTTGAGTAGCATCTTACCCTCACCAAGAATGATGCCGCAATAAGAAGACAAGATGATCAATTTCAACAATTGGCTTAAGTATTGGTGTCATTAAAAGGGGATACAATGCCTGTCAGCCTGGGATGACATACTCGACAGGCCACGATTCTTCACTAGGGACGGCTTGCACCTGTCACCCCTGGGCTTTCGGATATTGGCAAAGGCTCTTGCTACCCCCATAGTGCCTTTTTTAGGCAAGGCTCAAAAGACATACCCACCTCCATAGGTATCACAAGGGATAAGAAACTAAGTGTAATGCTACTCAACGCCAGAAGTCTAAACCTCAAGATGCATGCACTCAAAACTTTCCTTAGCATGGAGAACATCGATATCTGTGCAGTAACAGAAACCTGGTTCAAGGCTCCCGAGAGCACCCCAGCACTACCAGGTTATACCTCATACCATGCTTTTCGGCCCCAAAACTTGGACCGAACCAGAAAAGGAGGGGGAGTATCAATATTCGTCAAAGATACCCACACCTCCAGGTTGGTGGCACAGCACGAAGCATTAGAGACTATCCATGTGCAACTAACAGTGGGTAAAACTGCCTTCCAGTTTATAGCCTGCTACAGACCACCCTCCCAAACCCAGGAACCCCACTCGGCCTTCCTGAGAACACTGGAAAATATGAAGGTCTCTCCAAACACCATTATATTGGGCGACTTCAACTACCCAAACATAGACTGGGAGCATTACTCTAGCTCCAAAACCCTAGCTCAAAGGTTCCTAGAATTTATAAACTCAAATGCTATGGAACAACTTGTTACCACTCCCACAAGAGGGGAAAACATACTGGACCTGATCATCACCAACATGGGGACTCTATGCTCCAGACCAGAAGTGTATCCCTCACTGGTAAGATCAGACCATAAACTAATCTCACTGGATATTCACATCCCGACCCCACCCCCTGCCCAGAAAACCACAGTGAAAAACTTCTCTAAAACAAATTTTACACTCCTCAAAACCGAGGTGGAATCCTTCAAAGCCCCCGGGCCTGTGGAAAATACGGCCCAGACCGCAGAATCCTTTATAAATGCATTCTATGAACACCTTCAGGAATGCATGGATCATGCAATCCCAAATAAAACCAAGACCCAATTCTCCAAAGGCAGATGTCCTGTCTGGTGGACCCCAGCCATAAACAAACTATACAATAGAAGGAGGAAGCTACTACATGATTGAGCAAATTCCCAAAAAGGGAAGGCATCTCTGATCAGTGTTAGCAAAAAACTATGGGCATTCATAAAATCATCTAAGGCCAGCTTCGAGAGAAAAATTGCACAGGACACTAAGGATAATCACAAGGCTTTCTTTAGTTATGCTAGGAACCTGGGTGGGAATTCCCAGATATGCTCAGAATTAGTCCAAAATGACAAAAAATACACCGAACCCACAGACATTGCCAACATCCTAGCTGACAGGTTCAGCGCAAACTCCCCCCCCCACCAAAAGGGCAAATATCTATCCCAGCAGAGTGCTGCCCCCCTGACATCTCAGATGCTCATGTAAGAGCCGCCCTCTCCAAAGCAAAAAACACAGCATCAATGGGACCAGATGGTGTCCCAGGCTGCGTCCTACATGAACTCCAAGAAGAGCTAAACCCAAACATAAAACTACTGTTCAATCTCAGCCTTACCACAGGATATGTACCCAAAGAGTGGCATACAGCAACAGTGGTCCCTCTCCACAAAGGTGGTGCCTCAGTGGATCCTGGAAACTATCGCCCCATAAGCCTGACTAGCTTGGTCTGCAAAGCTATGGAAAGGATCATCATGGACCTCATAAAAAAAGATATTGGGGACCTACAGACACTGGATCCTACCCAGTTCAGCTTTGTTAAGGGCAGATCCTGCCTCTTAAACCTGGTCAATTTCTTTAAAACAGTGACCAAGGCCATTGACGAGGGGAAGGTGGTCCATACAGCCTACCTGGACCTTGCAAAAGCCTTCGATACAATACCCCACTCGGGCATTATAGATAAGCTCACCAGCTTAAATATAAACCCCTATGTCACTAGATGGGTTGCAAACTGGCTCAAGGACAGAACCCACATGGTTAGAATTGCTGGAGCCATGTCAGACTCCAAACCAGTTACAAGTGGCATCCCACAAGGCTCAGTCCTGGGACCTCTCCTGTTCGGTATATATTTCTCGGAGGTACAGGCCAACACGGAAGGACTGTGGCTGACCAAGTTCACAGATGACTGCAAACTGGGCACTATAATCGACTCTCCAGCCGACACAAGCATCCTCCAAAAAGGCCTCTTAGAAACAGACAACTGGTGCCAGAGCCATGGCCTCAAGCTAAACACCAAAAAGTGTATAGTCATCCCCTTTGGCAAAAACAAAGTGCCCACAAATTACCACATAGGTGATAATCCATTAAGTACAGAAGAAGTAATTGGGGACCTGGGGACCCACGTTGATAGCAATCTCTCATTTGACAACCACGTGGCCAAAGTGGTTAGAAAAACATTTTATTTAGCCCACCTAATCATGAAGGGATTCACATCTAGATCAGGGGAGGTCATCGTGCCTCTTTACTCATCCCTCATCAGGCCCATAATTGAGTACAATGCCCCTTTTGGGATGTACCTTACCAGACACCTGCAGCAACTGGAAAGACCCCAAAAGTACATCACCAAGAGGATCAAAGGGCTCAAACAGATGCCATATGCTGCCCGGTTAAAGAAACTCCAGCTCTACTCAGTGGCATACCGCCTGCTCAGAGGCAATCTGTGCCTGACGTTTAAAGCCATGTCCAACCCGGAATTAATGGACATGCTGCACCTCAGAAAATCCAAATCCCATCGAGCTACGCGCTCGAGAGACTTGAACCTCAGCACTGAAATAAATAGGACATGCTTGAGGGACAGATTCATAACCCAGAGGCTCCCTTCACTCTGGAATAAAATCCCAGTCCAGGTTAGGCAGAGTCCCTCATTGACTCTCTTCAAGAGGAATCTTGATGAGTGGATGGGAGATCGTAGGTTTACCCCGGGTATCACTTCTGTGTCACTGTTAGACAGAGACACAGTATACTAAGCTCGACAAAGGGCATAGCAAAATTAAGTTAAAATGGGTGGCGAAAGCCAAACACACTCTGGCTAGGCTTATAAATGCCCTAGGGCAGATAGCCAGGTATGAACCTATGAACCTATAACCTATGAACCCAGGTAAAATTAGATAACAAAAACTTCTACAGCAATATTTGAATAAAACACCATAACAACCTGTAAAAATTCTGGTCCGCCATAAACAACTGCTTCAACCCTGCTAATAATCAACACCAGCCCCATCAGTTTCTAGTAATCAAGACAGTATAGCTACACAGTTTAATTTCTTCTTTACTACCACTATACTTTGACTTTCTAAAAACTTCTGTAAATTTCCACTGACTATCCCAACTCCAGACATGGAAGCTAATGATATCTCCTCCTTTAAGCCTATCCAAGCTAACACCATAAAAAATACTCAGCAGACTTAAACCTACCTCCCTCACAGTGGATAATTTACCTTCTGAATTCCTTAGACTAGCAGCCGATGCCATCTCCTACCCTATCTCAGTTCAGATCAACCAAACTATTTCAGAACACTACATTCAACACCTCTGGAAAATATCCTACATCACCCCACTGTGTAAAGGAATGGACTCTAGTAAGCTTGCTAACTATAGACCCCTAGGAATTTTATCCCCACTAGCCAAAACACTAGAAAAATGATGCGTGCACAGCTTTTGAACTATCTTTTATCTAACAACCTGCTGATACACAACACTGTTTCTGCCCCAACCACAATACCACAAGTGTTCTTCTAAGTTGCACAAACACTATAAACAAATACAGAAATGTTGGCAAATAGTGTCCTACAGCTTCTTCGATGTCTCAACACCGTAACTCCCCACAAACTCCTGACTGACCTAGCCTCTGTTAAACTTAGTCACTCATCTCTTGCTTGCTTTTGTAATAGTTATAAAATGATCATTATCAAGCTGTCAAATGGCAGCAGGAACTCTCTTCTCCTGTTTCCATGGGGTCCCTTCCGACGCAATCCTGGGTCCTCTTCTTTTTACCATTTTTACCAACAACACTGCTACCCCCCTTGCCACCATTGTTCAGTGTGCAGATGGCTCTGTGCCTGTGTGGGACGCACCCACCCTACAACAACTTGAAGTAAGAATGCCAACAAGGCTTCTGTGTTGTAGAATCTTGGCTATCTGACTCACAACTGACTCTCAAGCCAAATAAAACTAAGCTTGTGCTCTTCTATCCCGGTAAATCTCATGACTCCCCAACTTTATTTGATATATATTCAGCAGACAATACTACTATATCAACAGTGTCCCAAACTAAATTGCTAGGTGAAATAAACAAACACCTAGCACAAGCCATCAAAAAGACACATATAAAACTAGGTTCCCTTTATAGAATTAAACCATTCCTGACTACTGCGACTAGACAGGAAATTGCCAGAACTCGGCTTCTCTTTACCTTAATATATGCCTTCCCTATCTTCACTAACTTAAAGAAAACTGAATTAGTAAAACATGATACTTGCTGTAATAAAATTGCTAACTTTGCAACAAACTCTGCTCATTGAACCCATCACTGCCGGCATTTCAACAACTTAACTGGATAAAACCACCCCACCATTTAGCCTTCACCCAACTCACTACCACCCACAAACTCATTTACCAACTAGACAAATCTACTGCCCTCCAACAACTGCTCCACCATTACACTAACAATTGAGTCCTCCACTCCTCAAATAAGTCCCTTCTGCAAATTTCCAAGTCTAACAATAGTTCTGGAGACTCTGTTTACTCAAACTATATTTCCAAACTTTGGAACAGTATCCCTACCTAATTCACTTCAAGAAACTACTCAATGGCTACCTGAGGAAAAACTGGATTTGCTACTGCTCTGCCCCTGGTTAAATCCTAAACGTCTTACCTTTCCTATTTCCAGATCTACAGTCCATCCATGTCATGGCCAACTTGTGTAAATAAACCTCTTATCCTCATAGTTGTACCCCTACTTCTCCTCTGTGTCCACCCCTCCCTCACAAACTATCTAGCTAAACCCACATTTCCCTTTCTACCCCATTATACAACTATCACCCACTCTGTCCCCATCTTCTTAATCTATCCACCTTTCCTCTCCTTCGCTCCCTATCCTTATACCTTACTTGTACTAAATAAATCAAAGGTTCCCCCCTCCTTCACATTTCTGTAATTTTTTCTGCTCTTATTTACAATTGCCACTCTACAGTTTGTAGGTTAGTCTGATACAAGCATATTATCTGCCCTGGTCATCAGTGTTAATATTACACCCTGGAAGCCAAACTCTCTTTTACTATACAACACGTGCTGATTTATCACTGCACAAGATGATATACCCTTTAACCTATATGACATCAGGAATTATACTTTGTGCCTTTTATGAATATTTTTTCTCAATGTAAATCTGTGTAATTTTATGTTTTTCTTAATTTCTTGTTCATCTTTGTATACTATGTATTTTTGTACATTTTTGTAACATTGTGCATTGTAAATTGTTCTGGAGCTTTTCTCCCAGGACTTCCTCTGAAAATGAGCTCTATTCCCATTTGGAATTTCCCAGTAAACAAATGTTAAATAAAATAAAATAAAAATAATTTTGGAGTGAGCACACATACCTACTGACCTTTTCTTTCCTTTCCTGATTTCTTTTGGATTCAGCCACATAAACCCAAGTAACTCTGCCAAATGTACATGACCCAATGGCAACACTGTCCAATGACTTTCATGCAGCATGGCTAAATGATCTCTGACCATCTCAAGGCCCCATAGAACACCAACAGGAAAGCATCCTTAAACAATGCTACCTCATATGATGAAGAGCACACCTTTCGAATATCAAGCCACAGTTTCTGTAGTACTTTTGGCCCTATGGAGTGCCTCTTGTCTCTCATCTTAGGAGCTTGCCTCCCCTAAATCTTAAACATAGTTCACATTTTAAATGAATTTGCTAAATCCCCCAACCCACCAGAATGATGAAACCAGTTCAAGGCTGACAGTGTGCTCCTTGATATGTTCTCATTTGGTCTGGTGGAACTGGCCATGCTGGTTCCAATCCCAAGGACAGTCTGGCCTGCAAAAATTCTGCACATTTATTCTACCTTACCCTTGTCCATCCACTGAGTGTATTACACCCTAGCCACCACTCTCATCTGCCCATACGGCACACAATTGAACTGGCACTCGATCTTGGATTGGATTTGCATTTTGGGCATCAGCCTGAACTGGGGGCCCCATTGTAAACAAGTGGGGCCCATTGTAAACAAGAAAGGGAGCTCTCCAAGGAGTTATTAGTGCTTGGTATGTGTTGTGTCTTAACTGTCACATTCAGTGTTAAGCATTTAAAAGTAAAATGTCTCTGCCTATCACTCCCCACTCACTACAGGAGCTATGCCACTGTTATCAGAACAACGCTGAATCACCATGTTCTTCATTGGCCATGCTGCACTGAACCATTATCCATAAAAATAACCCCAAGTCCTGCTCCCTGACAGAATCTATAAACACTTTGAGTGGAGGTTGGATGTCACTCTCCTGCCATATTGCTACCCAGATGTAATCTGTAAGACACCTAAACACCTCTAAATCCTCCTTCATTTCTTGGGATAGCTGACATATACCTCACAAATGAATGCCTCACTGAAATTACCCTGCATGTAAAACTCATCAACCCTACAAGCTACTGCAGTAGCTTCAGCATCATTTTTCTGCTCTAGCACTTGACAAAGTACTAACCTTAACTTTTACACATTGTTTGTTGTGAGTCTACACAGATTGTGCTGTCAATCACTATGCTCAAAAATGACAGTCTGCTCACTGGGCCCTTAACTTTGTCCACCAGCAGTGGTACCTCTGTTTCTTTGATTAAAGGCATCTACATCATAATATGATCTTACTACACCACCTTCTGAATTTGAACCTAAAAACCTTTACTGCCACAACCTAAAAAAATGATCTCACCTCACATTATGTAATTCTTTATTTAACTTTCTTCAGCTGCACATTGCGTCCTTATGTATCTAACCTGCAGCCTTCTTCCCATCTTGCTCTTGGACATCCATATCAACCTCATCATGCAAAGATTCTGGAATAAGCCAAAAATAGTGGGAGGCAAAAGACTCAGACTAAAGACAGATTTTTAACTATTTTTGAGAACACAGAAAGTTGCTAGAATAACATGATTCGCAATAGCATGCTTTTTCTGACAGATATAAAAGAGATATAAAGTCTGCATGTCAAAAGTCTTGTCATACTTCAGTGACTTCAGCCCTCAGTGATTTTCCAGCAAACCACAAATTCTATAAGATGCACACCAAAAACCATAAACAAATATCTACCAATTCCTCAAAAATTCTGGACAGTTGAGAGGTAAGCCACTGACCCCAGCCATATGTCTGGTTTGGTAACACCATTAAGTATTGATGCAACATCCACTCTTCTCTATTACCATATAGGTCACCTCCAAATGAACATCGGCCTACTTATCTCAACTTATTTTGTTCTACTGAACAGTAAATAAATATGGATCTCCACAACTGAGGCAATTATTGTCTTTGAGATGTAATAAAACTTCTATATCGACCATCGCTTGACCTATGGTTCCAAAAAGTAAAGAAGACCAGCAAGTACAGGGCTCCTCAAGTTACAGTTCTGCATTGCCTGGTACGAGACACTTTATTTATCTTTCCATCTCTCAGTGAATTTATATATGCATTTAACCAGCTGTTAGCCAAGCAAGAGTATTAGTCATCACAAAAAATTCCATTGTGACTCCTGCTTCATGAAGGGCAGTACATGGCCATTTGCACTGTGAAACTTCACCACCATGAAGGGCAGTACATGACCATTTACATTGTAACTCTACACCATCATGAAGGGCAGTACATGGCAATTTGCACTGTGACAGTATGCCATCATGAAGGGCAGTACATGGCCTCATTGTGACACTACTCTCTCATGAAGGGCAGTACATAGCCATTTTCATTGTGACACTACACCATCATGAAGTGCAGTACATGGACATTTGCACTGTGATACTACACCATCATGAAGGGCAGTACATGGCCATTTGCATTGTGACATTACATCTTGAAGCACAGTACATGGCCATTTGTGCTGTGACACTACACCATCATGAAGGGCAGTACATGGCCATTTACACTGTGATACTACTCCATCATGAAGGGGAGTACATGGCCATTTGCACTGTGACACTACACCATCATAAAGAGTAGTACATGGTCATTTGCATTTTGACACTACACCATCATGAAGGGCAGTACATGGCCATTTGCATTGTGACATTACACCATCATCAAGGGCAGTACATGGCCATTTGCACTGTGACACTACACCATCATGAAGGGCAGTGCATGGTCATTTGCATTGTGACACTACACCATCATAAAGGGCAGTACATGGCCATTTGCACTGTGAAACTACACCACCATGAAGGGAAGTACATGGCCATTTGCATTGTAACTCTATACAATCATGAAGGGCAGTAAATGGCCATTTGCATTGTGACACTACACCATCATGAAGAGCAGTACATGGCCATTTGCATTGTGACACTACACCATCATGAAGGGCAGTACACGGCCATTTGCACTGTGACAGTATGCCATGATGAAGGGCAGCACATGGCCTCATTGTGAAACTACACTATTATGAAGGGCAGTACATAGCCATTTGCATTGTGACACTACATCATCATGAAGCGCGGTACATGGCCATTTGCACTGTGACACTACACCATCATGAATGGCAGTACATGGCCATTTGCACTGTGAAACTACACCAACATGAAGGGCAGTATATGGCCATTTACACTGTGACACTACATCATCATGAAGGGGAGTACATGGTCATTTGCACTTTGAAACTACACCATCATGAAAGGCAGGACATGGCCATTTGCACTGTGACAATACACCATCATGAAGGGCAATATCTGGCCATTTGCACTGTGACACTACACTATCATGAAGGGCAGTACATGGCCATTTTCACTGTGACACTGCCATCATGAAGGGCAGTACATGAGCATTTGTATTGTGACACTATGCCATCAGGAAGGGTAGTACATGGCCATTTGCACTGTGACACTACACCATAATGAAGGGCAGTGCATGGCCATATGCACTGTGACATTACACCATCATGAAGGGCAGTACATGGCCATTTGCACTGTGACACTACACCATCATGAAGGCCAATACATGGCCATTTGCACTGTGAAACTACACCATCATGAAGGGCAGTGCATGGCCAAATGCACTGTGACATTACATCACCATGAAGGGCAGTACATGGGCATTTCTATTGTGACACTATGCCATTAGGAAGGGCAGTACATGGTAATTTGCAATGTGACACTATGCCATCATGAAGGGCAGTACATAGCCATTTGCATTGTGCACTACACCATAATGAAGGGCAGTACATGGCCATTTGCACTGTGATATTACACCATCATGAGGGGCAGTACATGCCCATTTGCACTGTGACACTACACAATCATGAAGGGCAATACATGGCCATTTGCACTGTGAAACTACACCATCATGAAGGGCAGTACATGGCCATTTGCACTGTGACATTACACCACCATGAAGGGCAGTACATGGCCATTTGCACTGTGACACTACACCATCATAAAGGGCAGTACATGGCCATTTGCACTGTGACACTACGCCATCATGAAGGGGAGTGCATGGCCATTAGCACTGTGACACTGCAACACCATAAAGGGCAGTACATGGCCCCATTGTGACACTACACCATCAGGAAGGGCAATACATGGGCATTTGCACTGTGACATTACACCATCATGAAGGGCAGTACATGGCCATTTGCACTGTGACACTGCACCAACATGAAGGGCAGTATATCACCATTTGCACTGTGCTACTACACCATCATGAAGGGCAGTACATGGCCATTTGCACTGTGACACTACACCATTGTGAAGGGCAGTACATCGCCATTTGCAGTGTGATAGTTTGCCGTCATGAAGGGCAGTACATGACCTCATTGTGACACTACACTATCATGAAGGGCAGTACATAGCCATTTGCATTGTGACGCTACAACATCATGAAGCGCAGTACATGATCATTTGCACTGTGACACTACACCATCATGAAGGGCAGTACATGGCCATTTACACTGTGATGCTACACCATCATGAAGGGGAGTACATGTCCATTTGCACTGTGACACTACACCATTATGAAGAGTAGTACACGGTCATTTGCACTGTGACACTACATCATGAAGGGCAGTACATGGCCATTTGCACTGTAACATTACCACATCATAAAGTGCAGTACACAGCCATTTGCACTGTGACATTACACCATCATGAAGGGCAATACATGACCATTTTCACTGTGACATTACACCATCATGAAGGGCAGTACATGGTCATTTGCAATGTGACACTATGCCATCATGAAGGGCAATATATGGCCATTTGCACTGTGATACTACACCATCATGAATGGCAGTACATAGCTATTTGCACTGTGACACTACACCATCATGAAGGACAGTACATGGTCATTTGGACTATGACACTGCCATCATGAAGGGCAGTACATGAGCATTTGTATTGTGACACTATGCCATCAGGAAGGGCAGTACATGGCCATTTGCATTGTGACACTACACCATAATGAAGGGCAGTACATGGCCATTTGCACTGTGACATTACACCATCATGAAGAGCAGTACATGGTCATTTGCAATGTGACACTATGCCATCATGAAGGGCAGTACATGGCCATTTGCACTGTGACACTACACCATTACGAAGGGCAGTACATCACCATTTGCACTGTGACAGTTTGCCATCATGAAGGGCAGTACATGACCTCATTGTGACACTACACTATCATGAAGGGCAGTACATAGCCATTTGCATTGTGACACTACAACATCATGAAGCGCAGTACATGATCATTTGCACTGTGACACTACACCATCATGAAGGGCAGTACATGGCCATTTACACTGTGATGCTACACCATCATGAAGGGGAGTACATGTCCATTTGCACTGTGACACTACACCATTATGAAGAGTAGTACATGGTCATTTGCACTGTGACACTACATCATGAAGGGCAGTACATGGCCATTTGCACTGTAACATTACCCCATCATAAAGGGCAGTACACAGCCATTTGCACTGTGACATTACACCATCATGAAGGGCAATACATGACCATTTTCACTGTGACATTACACCATCATGAAGGGCAGTACATGGTCATTTGCAATGTGACACTATGCCATCATGAAGGGCAATATATGGCCATTTGCTCTGTGATACTACACCATCATGAATGGCAGTACATAGCTATTTGCACTGTGACACTACACCATCATGAAGGGCAGTACATGGTCATTTGCACTGTGACACTGCCATCATGAAGGGCAGTACATGAGCATTTGTATTGTGACACTATGCCATGAGGAAGGGCAGTACATGGCCATTTGCATTGTGACACTACACCATAATGAAGGGCAGTACATGGCCATTTGCACTGTGACATTACACCATCATGAAGGGTAGTACATGGCCATTTGCACTGTGACACTACGCCATCATGAAGGACAATACATGGTCATTTGCACTGTGAAACTACACCATCATGAAGGGCAGTACATGGCCATTTGCACTGTGACATTACATCACCATGAAGGGCAGTATATGGGCATTTGTATTGTGACACTATGCCATCAGGAAGGGCAGTACATGGTCATTTGTAATGTGACACTATGCCATCATGAAGGGCAGTACATGGCCATTTGCATTGTGACACTGCACCATAATGAAGGGCAGTATGTGGCCATTTGCACTGTGACACTACACCATTACGAAGGGCAGTACATCACCATTTGCACTGTGATAGTTTGCCATCATGAAGGGCAGTACATGACCTCATTGTGAGACTACACTATCATGAAGGGCAGTACATAGCCATTTGCATTGTGACACTACAACATCATGAAGTGCAGTACATGGTCATTTGCACTGTGACACTACGCCATAATGAAGGGCAGTACATGGCTATTTGCATTGTGACATTACATCATGAAGTGCAGTACATGGCCATTTGCACTGTGACACTACACCATCATGAAGGGCAGTACATGGCCATTTACACTGTGATGCTACACCATCATGAAGGGGAGTACATGTCCATTTGCACTGTGACACTACACCATTATGAAGAGTAGTACATGGTCATTTGCACTGTGACACTACATCATGAAGGGCAGTACATGGCCATTTGCACTGTGACATTACCCCATCATAAAGGGCAATACACAGCTATTTGCACTGTGACATTACACCATCATGAAGGGCAATACATGACCATTTTCACTGTGAAACTACACCATCATGAAGGGCAGTACATGGCCATTTGCACTGTGACATTACACAATCATCAAGGGCAGTACATGGCAATTTGCACTGTGACACTACATCATCATGAAGGGCAGTACATGGCCATTTGCATTGTGACACTACACCATCATAAAGGGCAGTACATGGCCATTTGCACTGTAACATTACCCCATCATAAAGGGCAGTACATGGCCATTTGCACTGTGACATTACACCATCATGAAGGGCAATACATGACCATTTTCACTGTGACATTACACCATCATGAAGGGCAGTACATGGTCATTTGCAATGTGACACTATGCCATCATGAAGGGCAATATATGGCCATTTGCTCTGTGATACTACACTGTCATGAATGGCAGTACATAGCTATTTGCACTGTGACACTACACCATCATGAAGGGCAGTACATGGTCATTTGCACTGTGACACTGCCATCATGAAGGGCAGTACATGAGCATTTGTATTGTGACACTATGCCATCAGGAAGGGCAGTACATGGCCATTTGCATTGTGACACTACACCATAATGAAGGGCAGTACATGGCTATTTGCACTGTGACATTACACCATCATGAAGGGCAGTACATGGCCATTTGCACTGTGACACTACGCCATCATGAAGGGCAATACATGGTCATTTGCACTGTGAAACTACACCATCACACACGGCCATTTGCACTGTGACATTACATCACCATGAAGGGCAGTACATGGCCATTTGCATTGTGACACTGCACCATAATGAAGGGCAGTATGTGGCCATTTGCACTGTGACATTACATCATCATGAAGGGCAGTACATGGCCATTTGCACTGTGACACTACACCATCATAAAGGGCAGTACATGGCCATTTGCACTGTAACATTACCCCATCATAAAGGGCAGTACATGGCCATTTGCACTGTGACATTACACCATCATGAAGGGCAATACATGACCATTTTCACTGTGACATTACACCATCATGAAGGGCAGTACATGGTCATTTGCAATGTGACACTATGCCATCATGAAGGGCAATATATGGCCATTTGCTCTGTGATACTACACTGTCATGAATGGCAGTACATAGCTATTTGCACTGTGACACTACACCATCATGAAGGGCAGTACATGGTCATTTGCACTGTGACACTGCCATCATGAAGGGCAGTACATGAGCATTTGTATTGTGACACTATGCCATCAGGAAGGGCAGTACATGGCCATTTGCATTGTGACACTACACCATAATGAAGGGCAGTACATGGCTATTTGCACTGTGACATTACACCATCATGAAGGGCAGTACATGGCCATTTGCACTGTGACACTACGCCATCATGAAGGGCAATACATGGTCATTTGCACTGTGAAACTACACCATCACACACGGCCATTTGCACTGTGACATTACATCACCATGAAGGGCAGTACATGGCCATTTGCATTGTGACACTGCACCATAATGAAGGGCAGTATGTGGCCATTTGCACTGTGACATTACATCATCATGAAGGGCAGTACATGGCCATTTGCACTGTGACACTACACCATCATGAAAGGTAATACATGGCCATTTGCACTGTGAAACTACACCATCATGAAGGGCAGTACATGGCCATTAGCACTGTGACATTACACCACCATGAAGGGCACTACATGGCCATTTGCACTGTGACACTACACCATTACGAAGGGCAGTACATCACCATTTGCCCTGTGATAGTTTGCCATCATGAAGGGCAGTACATGACCTCATTGTGACACTACACTATCATGAAGGGCAGTACATAGCCATTTGCATTGTGACACTACAACATCATGAAGTGCAGTACATGGTCATTTGCATTGTGACACTACGCCATAATGAAGGGCAGTACATGGCTATTTGCATTGTGACATTACATCATGAAGTGCAGTACATGGCCATTTGCACTGTGACACTACACCATCATGAAGGGCAGTACATGGCCATTTACACTGTGATGCTACACCATCATGAAGGGGAGGACATGTCCATTTGCACTGCGACACTACACCATTATGAAGAGTAGTACATGGTCATTTGCACTGTGACACTACATCATGAAGGGCAGTACATGACCATTTGCACTGTGACATTACCCCATCATAAAGGGCAGTACACAGCTATTTGCACTGTGACATTACACCATCATGAAGGGAAATACATGACCATTTTCACTGTGAAACTACACCATCATGAAGGGCAGTACATGGCCATTTGCACTGTGATATTACACAATCATCAAGGGCAGTACATGGCAATTTGCACTGTGACACTACACCATCATGAAGGGCAACACATGGCCATTTGCATTTTGACACTACACCATCATAAAGGGCAGTACATGGCCATTTGCACTGTGACACTACACCATCATGAATGGCAGTACATGGCCATTTGCATTGTGACATTACATCATGAAGCACAGTGCATGGCTATTTGCATTGTGACACTACACCCTCATAAAGGGCAGTACATGGCCATTTGCATTGTGACACTGCACCATCATGAATGGCAGTACATGGCCATTTGCACTGTGACATTACACCGTCATGAATGGCATATGGCCATTTGCATTGTGACACTATATCATGAAGGGCAGTACATGGCCATTTGCATTGTGACACTACACCATCATGAAAGGCAGTACATGGCCCCATTGTGACAGTACACCATCATGAAGGGCAGTATATGGCCATTTTCACTGTGACATTACACCGTCATGAATGGCGTATGGCCATTTGCATTGTGACACTATATCATGAAGGGCAGTACATGGCCATTTGCATTGTGACACTACACCATCATGAAGGGCAGTACATGGCCCCATTGTGACAGCACACCATCATGAAGAGCAGTACATGGCCATCTGCACTGTGACACTACACCATCATGAAAGGCAGTACATGGCCATTTGCATTGTGCCACTACACCATAATGAAGGTCAGTGCATGGCCATTTTCACTGTGACACTATACTATGTATGCTGCCAGGCATGTATAGGTTCATAGGTTGGTACTAGGCCATCGGCCCTAGGGCCTATACAAGCCTAGCCATAATAATTCCCTGGCTATTTCTTCCCACACTATTTACTTCCCTGGACCCCTGTCTAGCAGGATGACTGACGTGATCCCTGGGGTGAATTTTCTTTCTCCCATCCAAACATCAAGGTTCCTTTTGAAGACGGCCAAAGAGTCCCTCTGCTTAACATGTATGGGCAGTCTATTCTAGAGTCTGGGGAGTCTCTGGGTCAGGAACCTATCTCTCCAGCATGTTTTGTTTATTGTGATGACAAGGTTTAGATCACTGGAGCGTGTGGCTCTGAGGGACTGGGATTTCTTTAAGTGTAGCATGTCCAAAAGCTTTGTGTTTTACATGGCCTTTTATGTTAAGCAGAGATAATCTCTGAGTAGATGATATGCAACAGAGTATAGCTGAAGCTTTTAAGGCGGTCAGCATAGGGCATCTGCTTTAGGCCTGTGATTCTTTTAGTGAGGTATTTCTGCGGCCTTTCCAGTTGTTGCATATGTCTTGAGAGTTACATACCAAACAGGGTGTTGTATTCTATAATGGGTCTAATGAGGGATGAGTACAGTGGGACAATGACCTCCTTTTTTCTGGATGAAAAACCCTTAGTAATGAGGTGTGCCACAGAAGAATTTCTTGACTGTTGTGGCGATGTGGTTATTGAAGGTGAGACCACTGTCCACCTGTGTCCCTAAGTCTCTCATCACACTTTTGGTGTTTAGTGTACTGCCACCTATGTGGCAATTCACAGGTACATGTTTTATCCCAAAGGGGATAATTATACATTTCTTGGCATTGAGCTTGAGCCCATGGCTCTGGCACCAAACATCTGTTTCTGTAAGGCCCTTTTGTAGAGTATCCAAATCATTTGGGGATTCAGTAATGGCTCCCAGTTTGCAGTCATCTGCGAACTTTGTTAGCCAGAGTCCCTTAGTGCTGGCCTGTACTTCAGAGAAGTAGATGCCAAAGAAGAGCGGTCCCAAGACTGAACCCTGTGGTACTCCACATTATCACTTGTCTGGAGCTGGATTTGGAGTCGGCTACTTTTACAGTCTGGGTTCTGTCAGTAAGCCAGTTGGCAGCCCGTTGAGCAACATAGGGATTAATGCCCAGCTTAGTAAGTCTATCTATGATTCTAGATTGGGGGATGGTGTCAAAAGCCTTGGTGAGGTCCAGATAGGTGCTTTACCCTCATCCACGGCTCTGGAGACTGATTCCAAGAAGTCAATCAGATTCAGGAGACAAGATTTGCCTTTCATGACCCCAAACTGGGTGGGGTCCAGTGTTTGAAGGTTGCCAATGTCTTTGTTTATAAGTTCCATGATAATACATTCCATGGCCTTGCAGATCAGGCTCGTCGGACTGATGGGGTGGTAGTTCCCGGGATCCAAGGTGGATCCCCCCTTGTGGAGTGGGATAACTGTAGCTGTGCACCACTTAGTGGGCAGGAAGCCTGAAGTGAGGCTATGATTAAACATGACACTTAGGTGAGGTGCCAGTTCATTTTGTAGTTCATGTAGTACACAGCCCGGGATGTCATCTGGTCCCATGGATGCTGTATTCTTAGCTTTGGAGAGTTCATTTTTTGCCTGTGTGGCCGTTATTACCGGAATTTGGCAATCTTCCCGTATTGAGATGAGATTGAGATTTTGGAGGTGAGAGGGGGTGAAGTTGGCACTGAATTGATCTGCCAGGATATTGGCAATATCCTTGGGATCAGTATATTTAATGCCATTCTGTTGTAGCTCAGAGCAGATCTGAGCATTGCCATTTAGATTCTTGACATAGTTATAGAATGCCTTTTGGTTCTCTTTGGAATCTTTGGCAATTTTATTTTCATAACTAGCTTTGGAGGATTTTATGAGGGATCTCAGCTTCTTACTGAGTCTGGTAATGGAGTTTTTTGCATCCTGGGATTTTCCTCTTTTCTGCAACAGTTTCTTCCTTTTGTTGTAAAGTTTGTTTATGACAGGGGACCACCAGATTGACTTCCTTTTTTTGGAGGAGAGCATCTTGGTTCTATTTGGGATGGCATGATTCATGCATGAGTGGATGTGTTCGTACAGTGCCTTAGTGTAGACTTCAGCAGTCGAAATTTCAGTTCCCGTCTGCATGGGTGTCATGAAGGTTGTCACTTCTGACTTGAGTAGCATGAAGTTGTCTTTGGAGAAGTTTTTTATGGAGGTTTCCTTACTAGGGGGTGGGAGTGGGATGTGGATGTTAAGGGTGATTAGCTTATGGTCAGACCTGACCAATGAGAGGGTGACCATAGGTGTGGAGCATCGATTTCCCATGTTGGTAATGACCAGGTCTAGGATATTGGAGCCCCTGGTGGGTTATGGATTAGTTGATCCAGACCATTGGAATTTATGAATTCCAAGAACCGTTGGGCAAAGGTGTTGGTAAATGGGTAGTTTTCCCAGTTAATGGCATGGTAGTTGAAATCACCCACTGTTAGGGTGTTTGGCTGTATCTTAATATTTTCCAGTATGTTTAGAAATGTGTGGTGAGAATCTTGGGGCATGGTATCTGTAACAAGCTACAGTTTGGATTGCAGTCTTACCTAGTGTTAGTTACACCTGGAGAATTTCAGATGCATTGTGTTGGGCAACTAGCCAGGTGGTGTGAATATCCTTGGTGGATATGGACACTCCTCCACCTTTAGTGTTTCGGTCCTGGTTTGGTGGCTGAAAAGTGTGGTAAGAGTTGTAGCCTGGTATTGCGGGGGTGCTCTCTGGAGCCTTGAACCAGGTCTCAATTACTGCACAGATATCGATGTTCTCCATTTTTAGGAGTGCCTCAAGAGTGCATTTTGAGGTTTAGACTTCTAGCATTGAGTAGCATTACCTTCAGCATTTGCATGCTTGTACCTGTTATCGTGGTGGTTTTGTCCTTTGAACTTTGCCTAAAAAGGCACTATAGGGGTAGCAACAGCCTTAGCCAGTAACCTGAATCCCAGGGGCGACAGTTGCAAACCACCTCTGGCAAAGCACCGTGGTCTGTCGATCATGTTGTCCCAGGCAGACAGATACTGAATCCCCTTTGAATGACACCAGAAGTTTAGCCAATTGTTGAAGTCAATCAATTTGTCCTTATATTGTGGTATCATTCTGGGTGATGGCAGGATGCTACTCAGGGCTAGGGTCATACTTGCCTGGGCCACATGATCCAAGACCACTTCCATGTCTCTTTTTATGTAGTCCAGGGAGGTGTGTCTCAATTCATTCACTCCAATATGGACAATGACAGAGTCATATTTGTACTTGTTGTGGAGTGACTTGAGTGCATGCGCTATGTGGCAGATCCTGGCACCCGACAGACAGCTGACTGTAATTTTCTCCTTGTTCAGCCTGGTGAGTGGGACATCAGTGTGCCTGAATATATAGTCACCTATGACTAAAGTGTTAGGTACGTTGTGTTGCCTTAGGGGCTGTTGCTGGGTGCCACACGGGTGTTGTAAGCTATGTGACACTTTGGTTGTGATTGGTGTTTGTTTGCGTTTCATCTTTGGAGGTCCTTGTTGCTTGGGCAGGTTACAGTTAAGGGCATCCGCATATGTGAATTTAATGTTGCTATGTGTGGGTGTTGGTCGTGTGGGTTTAGAAGGGCTATGTGTTGCTTGAGGTGTAGTGTGGGTGTTAACCCTCTCCTCTTGACTGTCTAGCACAGTCTTGGGTGGAGAGAGCTTTGCTTCCAGTTTGTCTATGTAAGTGCATCTCTCACAGGTTGTAGTGTTGGGTGGTAGGAGGAGAGGGTTTTCTGTGTACTTGAGGCAATTTCTGCATTACCCCAGTATGCCCAGATTCACCAGGTGGACAGGAGAAATCACCGGAAGATGACCCTTGGACATGCATGGTTTGGTGCTTTTTTTTGTAAAGTACAGGAGCTGTTTTCCCTTGCCTTAGCAATGTACTTTGCAATTATAGAATGTTTAGTGCATATGATTAATTTCTCCTTATTAACAATGAGAGTTGAGTGCTTGTATCAGTTTAAGGCTTCCTAGTGCTTTCCAGCAGGTATTGGAGCAAGTGCTAGTCACAGGGATGCTTAAAAGTAAGATGAAAAAAATGGTTTATCCTAAACACTGCAGTGTGCACTAGATAAGTTAGATGTGAAAGTAGGTAACTTAAGTTTTACCTGTTTAAAAAGTTAAGTTGTAGTGGAGAGTCACTATTTTTTAAAACAGCTAGATAGATTGAAAGGGGGTGGTCACTTTTGTATTCTGGTACTATGGAATACAGTAGGATGGCCAATAAATTTAAATAGTTGAAGGGGAGTGATTTCACAAAAAGATAATTTTGTGCTTACTCACACAAGCCAGTGAAAGCAGACAGGAAATGAGATATATGGCCAAATTCACATAAGAGGTGGGCAACTAGAAAGACAGTGGTATTTAAGAACACGACAGTAAGCGGGTGGGTGGGGAACAATTTCTGCCTGACTCACAAGAGACAGAGCTGTGGTCTCTTTTGAAATTTTAATATGCAGTTAAAAGCAGAATACAAGTAAAACACAAGGTAAAGAAAATAAATCACAGTATAATTGTGTCAGCAGTGCAGGTAACTGAAGCACAAGTAATGAAATAGTCATTAAATTCGAGCTCCAGTAAATATGTGACTTATGCTATCTACAGTGGGTTTATCAAGTGCTCCTCTCTGGTAAAGACACTTGCTTATCTCTGATTTGTCACTGTATTCCCACAGCCCTCTCAGGAAATTTCCCTGGCAGATCATAAATTCCATAGCTATATAAAACTTTATCAGCAACTTATCCCATGTTGCCTGTTTTGTGTGTAGCCAGGTTGTCCTTGGTTTTTCACCCCTTCCCTAACTAAAAAACCTTTCCTGAAACTGATGTGTAAGAATGTCTTTAGGAATTCGTTAGCTGAATAACCTGGTAAACAAACCAGTGTTATTACTGTTATGAAAGTACTTTGCTATAAAATTAACCAAGAAGATAACTGCAAATGCGCGACTGAATTAGAACCTTTTCACTCTTCTTAACATTTGTTGGACTTCTCTGGGCAGATTCTGTTCTCACATGCATTACTCAGCCATTTAATCACAAAGTTTGAAAAAAAACTGTTACCCAAAATACTAACTAGCATTCCATTTGCAATCAAGGGAAGCTAAAGCCCTGTATCAGTATATACATTTCTTGGGTATCTCTGTATATGTATGTATAATGTACCAACATAATTTAAGCGTTTCAGCATATCACCGAGCCACACTGCCTGCCCTGTCGCCTCCCCTAGTACTCTTTTCTGTCTCCTATTGTATTTTTTTTGTTTCCTCACTATTTCATAGTCTTGGGTCCCACTTATTTCTGCAGTAATACTTTAAGGATTCTGTAATTGCTTCCCTTTGCATCTTTGCTTGAAACAGCTATGACTTTTGTAAACCCCTTCATAAGTCTTTACTTACTGTTTTGTGAGTCTATTGATTGTTTTTTTCTCTCCAGCCTCTTCTTGGCTGTGGAAACTAACTCAGAATAATAACACATCCTCTACCTTCCTTTATCTCCCAACAAAACACCTTCCAATAGCTTCTCATTTAAACCAGTTCCCATCACTTACATCAAATCTCTCTTGCTTAAACTCAAACCTTGCTCCCCCTCTGCTGACAAACTGCCTTCTTACTTTCTCAAAATTGTTGCAGAGTCAATTGCCTATCCTGTCTCTATACTCATAAATAGATCCATTATTGAAGCCTGTCTCTCTGACATATGGAAATATGTCTTTGCAATCCTATTACATAAGGACAGCAACTCCACCAACCCTTCTAATTATAGGCCCATTCCCATTCTGTCCCCTATCTCCAAAATTCTTGAGAAATGTATACATACCCAGTTACTCAAACATCTTCTAAACAATAGCCTGCTAACCTTCACCCAACACGGTTGCAGGCCCCACCACAGTACATCCACTGCATTACTTTCGTTCACCCAAACAGTACCCAAGGCCCGTGATAACAACATGCTCATTTCATGCGGCCCGTGATAACAATGTGTTCATTTCCTGCGGCCTGTGATAACAACGTGTTCATTTCCTGCGGCCCATGATAACAACGTGCTCATTTCATGCTTATTCCTCGATCTCTCAAAGGCTTTTGATACTGTTTCTCACTTTAACCTTCTAAATAAACTCTCCGACCTCAACCTCTCCAGCTCCTCAGTGAACTAGTTCTCCAGGTACCCCTCCAATAGGCAACAATCTGTTCGCTGGCAAACTGTCTTCTCCCCCTTCCTTCCAGTCAACACAGGAGTTCCTAAAGGATCATTCCTGGGCCCCCTCTTGTTCAATATTTTCACAAACTACATTTTTATTGCAAATGCTCTACTCCATTACAGTACGATAATGATTCCACACACTTATCTCCACTGCCTATAGTATTAGTAACCACTTAACACTCACACAGGACACCTTCTCATCTGTAGAAACATGGCACTCTGATAATCAGCAAGTATTAAATCCTAAAAAACAAAGCTCCTTCTCTTCTTTCCCAGAACACTGGCACAACACAAATCCTCCTTTGCCATTACCTCCCTCAACAATACTATCATTAAAGCTGAACCTCATAGCAAACTACTTGGCAACATAATCTACGATGAACTAAAATTTGACCTACACATCCAGGAAAGTATAAAGAAAACCCACCAGAAACTTGGACTACTTTACAGAAATCAGAAATTCCTTATACCCACCTCCAAACTTTCTCTGGCCCAGTCACTCCTCTTACCATGTTTGCTTTACACTGCCCCTATCCTTACAAACATTTAATCTACTCTATTGTCCAAACTTGACCAAACATACAACAAAATAGCCAGATTCCCCACAAATCGTCCTTACAGCTCTCACCACTGTCTCGCTCTAAAGAAGCTTCGATTGCCTAAATTTTCTCATCAGCTACGTATCACACAGTCTGTTCTCCACAGTCCTTCTTCCTGCCCCTCCCTCTCCAACCTAGTATCTTACTACACCCCCCTCAGACATCTCTGCATGGATGACAAATATCTTCTTGACATCTACAAACCCAAAAAGAACATTGGAAAATTCCTTTACAAGTACTCAGTAGCACGTTTGGAACACGCTCCCCTTAACATTAGAAATATGTCTCAGCAACACCAGTTTAAAAGAGAATTAAAAAACTATTTCCAAAATACTTGGTCCTGCCCATGCCAAGCCCCTACATGACATCACTCTTGTCTCTACATCCCGTCTTTTGGAATCACTCATCTTCAATTCTGTTAGAATTATCTCCTATTTCTTTTACTCTATGACATGCAATACAGTGTTTTTACACTATTGCATGTTATGAATGGAACTTATACCACTGTCATGTCTGTTTTTTTAAATAACTGATTGTACATCTTTTATATTGTATATTTTTGTAATGGAAATTTCCATTGGATTATTGAGTTTTTGTGCTTTTGCATGTAGACTGGAGCTTGTCTCCTTGGGTAATTGGAATGTAATTTGGACCGTTATGTTATTGTATGCTTATTGTATGTTGATTAGAGCTTTTCTCCTTAGGTCGCCATTGAAAATGGGCCCTTGGCTCAGTTGGATCAACCCACTTAACAAATGTCATATAAATAAATAAATAATACAGTATAATTATAAACGTAGCACAGAAATAAATATACACCTGTTGTCACTTACCTGAAGACGGATATGGTATAATGCATGAATATGGTATAACATGCAGAAATAAAAATAAGCCAGTCTTAATTATAACAAACAGCAGTGCAAACAGCCATTGTGCAGCAATTGGACCCAAGTCAGTGATTAAGAACAAAAAGCGTACAAGGAATCCAAAGGGAAAAAAGAGAGAACTACTGTAAAAACATACAAATGGAAAATATTAAAATAATAAGCAGATGAATTACTGTAAAAACATACAAATGGAAAATATTAAAATAATAAGCAGATGAACTACTGTAAAAACATACAAATGGAAAATATTAAAATAATAAGCAGATGAACTACTGTAAAAACATACAAATGGAAAATATTAAAATAATAAGCAGATGAACTACTGTAAAAACATACAAATGGAAAATATTAAAATAATAAGCAAATGAACTACTGTAAAAACATACAAATGGAAAATATTAAAATAATAAGCAAATGAACTACTGTAAAAAACAACTGGATTGACAGGAAACATTAAATCTGAGCAGAAATGATGCACTGGACAATCATTCTCGGCACTATGCACTATTCTCACAAATAGACCCATTTCCCAAAGAGGATATATGGTATAACATTCAGCAACTAACTTAATGTGAATTAAAAATTTACACAAATATAACATTAAAAAGACATATGTAACAACACTATAATTATTAAAAAATAGTAATTTTATTAAATTAAATAATTAAAGGGGATGTCTCGCAGCAAAGGATGCTCATTCTCCTTGTCAGAATAAATGCCCAAGGTGCCCATATAATTTCCAGGGCACAGCTCATAGGAGTCATTCCCATATGTGTCAACAACCAGTGTATGAATGATGCCACTGGCAAATCTGCATGTCAGTCAGTAATGCATCATTTGCATATCACATCATAGCCAATTGGCATGTCAATCAGACCACACCCACTTCTGCACAGCGCGACCAGGGGTGTACATGAATACAATTATGCCAAAATCTGCTTCACACAAATGCTTTTTTTTAATATATTTCATAGTTTCATACTAGACTATCTGCACTTGTGGGCTATTTTAAGCCTAACCAATTACCTCCTTTCAGAATCAAATGCTGCACCTAGTATTTGCAAGGTAAATACCTTAACCATTATGGCAACCTCCCAACCTCATTCATTCATTCATTCATTTAACCTGATTACTCAGAATGGTGAAAAACCTTGGCTTGACAAACACTATAAGAAGTCCACATATTTTTAACTATGGTACCCTTTACCCGGGGGATTAAATCTGGAGGTCTGCTTGAATTTTTGAATTCTTGATATGTGAAATTGTGAATTTGTAACTTTCAAATTTGGTGGAAACAAAAATGTTGTTGTTGTTGGGTCTTTCGGCTTTTCCTGGTTAGGGGTCGCCACAGCGGAACTCCGGTCCGCTAATGATTGGCACTAGATTTTTAAGTGCCGAGTTGCCGGCCCTGATGCACAACCTTCAATGAAGGTACGCCCATGCACGCATGTTTCCACATAGAAGATGCTCTAGCTGAGAATCGAACAGGACAACGTCTTACTGTGAGGTGACAACGCTACCGCAGCACCACCACCGCAGTTGGTGGAAACAAAAATATTTAAAAAAAATATTTCAAACAAAAATATTTCAAAAAATATGTTTGTGGTAATGTTTTGGGTTTTGATAACATACTTGGGCAAGTTTGGGTGTATGTATACAATGGTACATACACTTTTTATTTGCACATTTCATTTCCATATTTAATATATTTAAAAAGGTTGTGAACTCACATTTATTATGATGCATTCAAATAGTGAACTATGGTATTTGATTGAATAATTGTTTAATTGTTTGTCAATCAATTGATTATGGTATATGTATTTAAGGAGCCGGTATTGTTGAATAAATTTATCCCTTGAAGGCGAAAGGCCAAGGTGCCAGGAGAATACTGTAGTGTGCTGACTTCTTATAGTGTTTGTTAATTGAATACTATGGTGCGCTGACTTATAGTGTTTGTTAATCGAATACTGTAGTACGCTGACTTCTTTTAGTGTTTGTTAATCGAATACTGTAGTGCGCTGACTTCTTATAATGTTTGTTAATCGAATACTGTAGTGCGCTGACTTCTTATAGTGTTTGTTAATCGAATACTGTGGTGCACTGACTTCTCATAGTGTTTAATCGAATACTGTAGTGCGTTGACTTCCTATAGTGTTTGTTAATCGAATACTGTGGTGCACTGACTTCTTACAGTGTTTGTTAATCAAATACTGTGGTGCACTGACTTCTTACAGTGTTTGTTAATCGAATACTGTGGTGCACTGACTTCTCATAGTGTTTGTTAATCGAATACTGTGGTGCACTGACTTCTTATAGTGTTTGTTAATCAAATACTGTAGTGCGCTGACTTCTCATAGTGTTTGTTAATCGAATACTGTAGTGCACTGACTTCTTATAGTGTTTGTTAACCGAATACTGTAGTGCACTGACTTCTTATAGTGTTTGTTAATCGAATACTGTGGTGCACTGACTTCTTATAGTGTTTGTTAATCGAATACTGTAGTGCGCTGACTACTCATAGTTTTTGTTTATCAAATACTGTGGTGCACTGACTTCTCATAGTCTTTGTTAATCGAATACTGTGGTGCACCAACTTCTTATAGTGTTTGTTAATCGAATACTGTAGTGCACTGACTTCTTATAGTGTTTGTTAATCGAATACTGTGGTGCACTGACTTCTCATAGTGTTAATCAAATACTGTAGTGCACTGACTTCTTGTACTGTTTCTCAAATACTGTGGTGCACTGACTAGTGTTTATCGAATACTGTGGTGCACTGGCTTAGTGTTTAATTGAATACTGTGGTGCACTGACTTATTACACTGTTCATAGGTGTATACTAGGCTATCTGCCCTAAGGCATTTATAAGCCTAACCTAAAGTTTTGTGACTTATGCCACCCCTTATATGAAAAAATACTGTGCCCATTAGTTTGTTGTGCCTCTGTCCAGCAGTGACACAGATGATTCCTGGGGTAAACCTACGATCTCCCATCCACAGGTCAAGATTTCTCTTGAACAGAGCCAGCAAGGTGCTCTGCCTCACATGGACTGGGATTTTATTCCACAGCATAGGGAGTCTGAGTGATAAATCTATCCCTCCAGCACGTCCTATTTATATCCGTGCTAAGGTTTAAGTTGCTTGCTCTAGTGGTTTTGGTGGATTTGGATTTTGAGAGGTGGAGCATGTCCATTAATTCCGGGTTGGACATGGCCTTGTATGTCAGGCACATGTCACCTCTGAGCAGACAGTATGCAACTGAATAGAGCTGGAGTTTCTTCAATCTGGCAGCATATGACAGATTTTGGAGTCCCTTTATCCTTTTGGTGAGGAACTTTTGGGGTCTCTCCAACTGCTGCAGATGTCGGGTGAGATACATCCCGAATGGGGCATTGTACTCTAGCATTGGTCTGATAAGTGAAGAGTACAGGGGAACAATGACCTCACTAGATCTGGATGTGAATCCCTTCATGATCAGGTGGGCAATGTAGAAGGTCTTTCTAACCACTTTAGCAACGTGAGTGTCAAACCCTGGACAAAACCAAACTAAAGTTATACTGTATGTTTTTATGTTATTTTTTTCTATCAAAAGTGCTATTTTTGTTTTTTCTGGTTATCCTCCCCTGATACAAATACTAGATTTCTGCCAGTCTCCGCCAGCAGCCATACCCCCCCCCGACTGCTATACTGCTTGACCCCTTACTTTGTCTCCTCACTTCTGCAGATTACTACATATACTGCATTACCCCTAAAACTATTTGTGACTCCAGTACTTACTTCCATTCCCCTTCTCCTACCTAAAGTGCTCTCTTTCTCTCCTGACAATATTCTAGTTTCTCTTCCTACTTCCCACGCTGTATGTTTAAGTGTCTCTCCTGACTGTTTCTTTTCCTTGCAGTTCTTCTTGCCTATATCTACCTCCTAGTGTTAGATCAATCTGTCCCTGTGCTCTCTGATACCATTTTCACTACTTCTTAGCCTCCCTTGTACCTATTCTGAAACTGTTTCTCCTGAACTTCATTTATTCCTTTTCCCCTTGCCCTAGTTAACCTAGCTAACTTCTTGTATCTAGCCTACTCCCCTTGGATATTTACTTTGATTGTTCTCTCCTCCTCTTCTCTCGCCCAAAGTGTTTCTGCTTTCTGTTTGTTAAACGAATACTGTGGTGCACTGACTTTTTATAGTGTTTGTTAATCGAATATTGTGGTGCACTGCCTTCTTATAGTGTTAATCGAATACTGTGGTCCACTGACTTCTTAATGTTTATCAAATACTGTGGTGCACTGACTTCTCATAGTGTTTGTTAACCGAATACTGTGTTGCACTGACTTTTTATAGTGTTTGTTAATCGAATACTGTGGTGCACTGACTTCTCATAGTGTTTGTTTATCAAATACTGTGGTGCATTGACTTCTTATAGAGTTTCTTAATCGAATACTGTGGTGCACTGACTTCTCGTAGTGTTAATCAAATACTGTAGTGCACTGACTTCTTGTACTGTTTATCAAATGCTGTGGTGCACTGACTAGTGTTTATTGAATACTGTGGTGCATTGGCTTAGTGTTTAATTGAATACTGTGGTGCACTGACTTATTACACTGTTTGTTAATCGAATACTGTGGTGCACTGACTTCTTATAGTGTTTGTTAATCGAATATTGGGGTGCACTGCCTTCTTATAGTGTTAATCGAATACTGTGGTCCACTGACTTCTTAGTGTTTATCAAATATTGTGGTGCACTGACTTCTCATAGTGCATAAACACTGACTTAGTGTTTATTTATCGAATACTGTGGTGCACTGAAATCTGTGTTTTTCGGATACTGTGGTACACTGACTTAGTGTTTTTAATCAAATACTGTGGTGCACTGACTTCTTATAGTGTTTATCGAATACTGTTGTGCACTGACTTCTTATTGTTTGTTCATTGAATGCTGTGGTGCACTGACTTCTCATAGTGTTTGTTAATCGAATATTGTGGTGCACTGACTTCTTAGTGTTAATCGAATACTGTGGTGCACTGACTTCTCATAGTGTTTGTTAATCGAATAATGTGGTGCACTGACTTCTTAGCATTTGTTAATCGAATACTGTGGTGCACTGACTTCTTAGTGTTTGTTAATTGAATACTGTGGTGCACTGACTTCTCAATGTTTGTTAATCAAATACTGTGGTGCGCTGACTTCTCATAGTGTTTATTGAATACTGTGGTGCACTGACTTCTCATAGTGTTTATCAAATACTGTGGTGCACTGACTTCTTATAGTGTTTGTTAACCGAATACTGTGGTGCACTGACTTCTTATAGTGTTTGTTAACCGAATACTGTGGTGCACTAACTTCTCAGGGTTTGTTAATCAAATACTGTGGTGCACTGACTTCTAAAAGTGTTTGTTAATCGAATACTGTGGTGCACTGACTTCTTACAGTGTTTGTTAATCGAATACTGTGGTGCACTGACTTCTCATAGTGTTTGTTAATCAAATTCTGTGGTGCACTGACTTCTCAGTGTTAATCGAATAATGTGGTGCACTGACTTCTCATAGTGTTTGTTAATCAAATACTGTGGTGCACTGACTTCTAAAAGTGTTTGTTAATCGAATACTGTGGTGCATTGACATCTCAGTGTTTGTTAATCGAATACTGTGGTGCACTGACTTCTCATAGTGTTTGTTAATCAAATTCTGTGGTGCACTGACTTCTCAGTGTTAATCGAATAATGTGGTGCACTGACTTCTTAGTGTTTGTTAATTGAATACTGTGGTGCACTGACTTCTTAGTGCTTGTTAATTGAATACTGTGGTGCAGTGACTTCTCATAGTGTTTGTTAATCAAATACTGTGGTGTACTGACTTCATATAGTGTTTGTTAATCGAATACTGTGGTGTATTGACTTCTCATAGTATTTGCTTATCAAATACTGTGGTGCACTAACCTCTCAGTGTTTGTTAATCGAATAATGTGGTGCACTGAGTTCTTATAGTGTTTGTTTATCAAATACTGTGGTGCACTGAGTTCTTATAGTGTGTGTTAATCAAATACTGTGGTGCACTGGCTACTTACATTGTTTGTAATTGAATACTATGGTGCACTGACTTAGTGTTTGTTAAATACTGTGGTGCACTGACTTCTTATAGTCTTTGTTAATCGAATACTGTGGTGCACTGACTTCTCATTGTGTTTGTTAATCGAATAATGTGGTGCACTGACTTCTCATAGTGTTTGTTAATCGAATACTGTGATGCACTGACTTCTTATAGTGTTTGTTAATCAAATACTGTGGTGCACTTAACTTCTCATAATGTTTGTTAATCGAATACTGTGGTGCACTGACTTCTTATAGTTTGTTAATCTAATACTGTGGTGCACTTAACTTCTCATAATGTTTGTTAATCGAATACTGTGGTACACTGAATTCTCAGTGTTTGTTAATCAAATACTGTAGTGAACTGACTTCTTATAGGGTTTGTTAATCAAATACTGTGGTGCATTGACTTTTTGTAATGTTTGTTAATCGAATACTGTGGTGCACTGACTTCTTATAGTGTTTGTTTATCGAATACTGTGGTGCACTGACTTCTTATAGTGTTTGTTAATTCGAATACTCTGGTGCACTGACTTCTTATAGTGTTTGTTTATTGAATACTGTGGTGCACTGACTTATTATGGTGTTTAATACTGCATTTTTGTTGTGGTTTGTTGGTGTTTGGTGAAAAACCTTCCTATCTGATTGTGTTAAGATGGCGGGGGGTTCTGAACTGCAACCACAAGTTCACAGGTTCATAAGATGTATGCTAGGCTAACAGTAACTAGGGTCTTTATAAACCTAACTGTGCAACCCAAATGTGTTGCATAAGTTATGTGTTTTACACATTTATATAGGGGGTGATCACCTCTGTCCATCAGACATGTTGACGCTTGACAAGGGGTGCATTTTTGATTTCCTATCCAATGGTCCAAGTTACACTTAAGAAAAATTAGGGAGGGACTTTGCTCACATGGATGGGGAGCCTGTTTCAGTGAAATGGAATTCTCTGAGATACATATCTGTCTCTGTAACATGTCCTACTGATGTTGCAAGCAAAATTTAGATCTTTAGATCTAATAGGTCTGATTTTTTTTTTTTTTGCAGATGTGCAAACACTTCATCAGAGTGGGGTCAATGGATGCCTTGTATGCCAGAAATAGATTGTCTCTCGGTAGTCTGTGGAAGACAGGGTATAAGGACAGGGCTTTGAGGCAATCCACATATGACATGTTCATGTTCTGTATTCTATTTATAAGGAACCCTTGCAGATGTTCCAGTTGCTGTGTATGTGTCTGGTCATATACATACCAAAAGGAGCATTATACTCAAAGATGGGTCTGATGTGGGCAGAGTATAATGGTAAAATGACTTCCCTGGATTTAGATGTCATGCACTTACTTACAAGTTGGGCAACATAGATGGATTTCCTTACTAACTTGAATACATGTTTGTGGAAGGCCAGATTACTGTGCACATATGGTCTTAGATCACTGACTAGTGGGTCAACTCTTAGGGATGTTTTATTGATGTAGTTTCCTGGGATAGGTGACTTCCCAAATGGTGCTATAATGCATTTCTTGGCACTGAGTTTCAAGCATGGCTTTGGCATCAATCATTTGTCTGTATTAGACCCTCTTGTAAGATGTTAGTGCCTTAGAGGGGATTCTATGACTGCTCCCAGTTTGCAATCATCTGCAGTCTTGGTCAGCCAAGGCCTTTGACATTGGTTTTGACTTTTGAGAAGTAGATGCCAAAGAGCAGTGGGCCCAGCACATCGCCTTGAGGGATTTCATTGGTGACTGGCCTCTTTGAGGAGGTGGTCTCACTAATCCTAACTTCCTGGGTCTTATCTTGCAGCCAGCTGAATATCCAGTGTGTTTTATATAGGGATTTGGATTTATGCCTAGTTCCATAAGTTTAACAATGCCTGCATGGGTTATTGTATCAAATGCCTTAGCCAGGTCAAGGGAGGCAGTATGCACTGTTTTACCCTCATCCATCACCTTGCTGACCTTCACAAAGAAGTCTACTAGGTTCAATCGGCATGACCTTCCTTTGAAACGCCAAACTGGGATGGATCCTGTGTGTCTAACGGTCTCCTTTGACTTTGTTCACTTCCATGATAATTCTTTTCATGGCTTTGCATATAAGACTAGTCAGCCTAATGGCTCTGTAGTTTCCAGGATCTATTGATGGTCCGTCTTTATGAAGTGGGATGACCATTGCTGTTCTCCAGTCTCATGGCATGAAGCCTGTTTTAATTCTACAGTTAAATATTAACTCCAGTGGGCTTGATAGGTCACATTTTAGACTATTCATGAGGCATCCCAATATATTATCTAGGCCCACCGAGGCTGTGTTCTTGGCCTTAGAGTGCAGCCAGGACATGCTCTCTATTTATAGTTGGGGGGTTGTTTGAAGGTATGTCTTGGGAGGGGGCTGGGGGTGAGTGTGGGGTAAAGTTGGAATTGAATCTGTCAGTCAGCAGCTTCACTAAATCACATGGCTCACTGAATGTGGCACTATTAATCGCCAGTTTAGGCTCACTGAATGTGGCACTATCTCCAGGTCAGTGCAATGCTGTGAGCTGCCTTTGAGGTTATTGAGATATCTGAAGACTTTATTTCCTTTTTTTGTACAACCTGTTTAATCTGGGATGCCACTATTTATTTATTATTTTTTTTATTTTACATTTGTTGACCGGGCTAGTCTAGCTGGATACATATCCTTTTTCAGTAGAGGCCCGGGGAATACACACTGGATATTCAGCCCACCCACTAGGGTGGTTTGTTTTTGGAGTTAGTTTTGGGATTACTTCTGATAGGCAGAGCAATCTCTATGCAGCCATTGACATGGTTGCGAAGAGTTTCTGTGAACAATTCTGCACAGGTTGCTGTGTTCTCTGGTTTTGGAGGGACTGAATTTTGACAAACTGTTACTTAATAGTTTGTCTTGGAATAGTTCCTTTTACTGTATTTACTGGGGTTACTGATTTGATTTTTATTTAGAAAGAGACAGCTTTGTGCTCAGACTTTACCAGGGAGGATTTGACATTAGGGGTGGTGCAGTGTTCTTCAGCATTTATGACTGAGGTCCAGTACACTAAAACCTCTAGTGGGAGTATGCACAAACTGGTTAAGGGTGTTTGTATTTATGAAGTCCATGAACCGCTGTGCCTGCAGATTTGGGGCTGTGTAAGATTCCCAGTCCACAGAAGTGTAGTTAAAGTCCCCAGTGAGTAAGGTGATTTGGACGGTGAGTGTCTCCAATAGGTTGAAGTATGCGCTGTGAGTTTCATGGAACATAAGAGGGTGGACCTGTAGCTTATTAGGATATGGTATGTGATTTTTTAGGATATGGTATGTGATTTTTATCTCCAGTGTGTCATCCTGTTTAACCAGCATACAGGTATTTTTGTAATTGATGTATATTGAGACACCTCCGCCATTAGTCCCTGTCTGTGCAGCTACTGGTCTAAGAGTGGAAGGCACCAAAACCTTGCACTGGCGGGGGTACTGTCTGCAGCTTTAAAGCATGTCTTGGTGACTGCACAGATGTCTATACTGTCCAGGGTAAGGAGGTCTTGTAGGGAGTTTAGCTATTTCTTTAGGCTCCAGGCATTGAGCAGTAATACCCATTAGGTTCAGTTGAGCTGATTTTGCTATGTCATCGGTTTGCCAATTTGGCATTGCCTAAAAAAGTCCTCTATAGGGAAGGATGTAGTTTTAACCAGTGTTCAAAAGCCCAGAGGGGAGAGGCACAGACCAGCCTTGGCAAAGCAACATGATCTGTTAACCATGTCTTCCCATGCAGACAAATATTGTGATCCCTTAGAATGACTTCAGAAACTCAACTAATTGTTAAAAATCAATCATCTTTTTTGGTGTTGTGGCATCATCCTTGGTGATGGTAATATGCTGCTTAGTGCCAGGCTCGTACCTGCTGGTATTGTGGCATCATCGCCGGTGATAGTAATATCCTGCTCACTGCCAGGCTCATACCTGTTGGTATTGTAGTACCATCATTGGTGATGGTAATATGCTGCTCAGTGCCAGGCTCGTACCTGCTGGTATTGTGGCATCATCCCAGCTGATGGTAATTTGCAGCTCAGTGCCTGGCTCCTACATGCTGGTATTGTATCATCTCCAGTGATGGTAATATGCTGCTCAGTGCCAGGCTCGTACCTGCTGGTATTGTGGTATCATCCCCGGTGATGGTAATATGCTGCTCAGTGCCAGACTCATACCTGCTGGAATTGTGGTATCATCCCGGGTGATGGTGATATACTACTCAGTGCCAGACTCGTACCTGCTGGTATTGTGGTATCATCCTCAGTGATGGTAATATGCTGCTCAGTGCCTGGCTCCTACATGCTGGTATTCTGGTATCATCCCTGGTAATGGTAATATGCTGCTCAGTGGCAGGATTGTACCAGCTGCTATTGTGGTATCATCCTCGGTGATATGCTGGTCAGTGCCAGCCTTGTACCTTCTGGTATTGTGGTATCATCCTCAGTGATGGTAATATGCTACTCAGTGCCAGGCTCGTACCTACTGGTATTGTGGTATCATTTTTGGTGATGGTAATATGCTGCTCAGTGCCAGGCTCGTACCTACTGGTATTGTGGTATCATCCCTGGTGATGGTAATATGCTGCTCAGTGCCAGGCTCGTCCCTCCTGGTATTTTGGTATCATCCCTGGTGATGGTAATATGCTGCTCAGTGGCAGGATTGAACCAGCTGGTATTGTGATATCAACCTCTGTGATATGCTGCTCAGTGCCAGGCTCGTACCTTCTGGTATTGTGGTACCATCCTATGTGATGGTAATATGCTTCTTAGTGCCAGACTCATACCTGTTAGTTTTGTGGTATCATCCCCGGTGATGGTAAAATGCTGCTCAGTGCCAGGCTCGTACCTGCTGGTATTGTTACCATCCCCAGTGATGGTAGGATGCTGCCCACTGCTAGGCTCATACCTGCTGGTATTGTGGCATCATCCTTGGAAAGGGTAGGATGCTGCTCAGTGCCAGGCTCTTATCTGCTGGTATTGTGGTATCATCCTCAGTGATGGTAATATGCTGCTCAGTGCCAGGCTTGTACCTGCTGGTATTGTGGTATCATCCTTGGTGATGGTAATATGCTGCTCAGTGCCAGGCTCATACCTGCTGGTATTGTAGTATCATCCCCGGTGATGATAATATGCTTCTCAGTGCCAGGCTCATACCTGCTGGTATTGTAGTATCATCCCCGGTGATGATAATATGCTTCTCAGTGCCAGGCTCGTACCTGCTGGTATTGTGGTATCATTTTCAATGATGGTAATATAATGCTCAGTGCCAGGCTCATACCTACTGGTATTGTGGTTTCATCCCTGGTGATGGTAATATGCTGCTCAGTGCCATTCTCATACCTGCTGGTATTTTGGCATCATCACCGGTGATGGTAATATGCTGCTCCGTGCCAGGCTTGTACCTTCTGGTAATGTGGTATCATCCTCAATGATGGTAATACGCTGCTCAGTGCCTTGCTCGTACCTGCTGGTATTGTGGCATCATTCTCGGTGATGGTAATATGCTTCTCAGTGCAAGCTTGTACCTGCTGGTATTGTGGTATCATCCTCAGTAATGGTAATATGCTGCTCAGTGCCAGATTCGTACCTACTGGTATTGTGATATCATCCCCAGTAGTGGTAATATGCTGCTCACTGCAAGGCTCATACCTGCTGGTATTTTGGCATCATCCCCGGTGATAGTAATATGCTGTTCAGTGCCAGGCTCATACCTGTTGATATTGTGGTATCATCATTGGTGATGGTAATATGCTGCTCAGTGCCAAGCTTGTACCTGCTGCTATTGTGCATAATCCTTGTGCTCAGGGCCAGGCTCATACCTGCTGGTATTGTGGTGTCATCCTTGGTGATAGTAATATGCTGCTCAGTGCCAGGCTCATACCTGCTGGTTTTATGGTATCATCCCCAGTGATGGTAATTTGCAGCTCAGTGCCAGGCTCATGCTAGCTGGTATGGTGATATTATCCCCAGTGATGGTAGGATGCTGCTCAGTGCCAGGCTTGTACCTGATGGCATTGTGGCATCATCCTTGGAGATGGTAGGATGCTGCTCAGTGCCAGTCTCATACCTGCTGGTTTTGTGGTATCATCCCTGCTGATGGAAATATGCAGCTCAGTGCCAGGCTCGTACCTACTCGTATTATGGTATCTTCCCCAGTGATGGTAGGATGCTGCTCAGTGCCAGGGTCATACCTGCTGGTACTGTGGCATCATTTTTGGTGATGGTAATATACAGCTAAGTGCCAGGCTCGTACCTACTGGTATTATGGTATCTTCCCCAGTGATGGTAGGATGCTGCTCAGTGCCAGGGTCATAACTGCTGGTATTGTGGCATCATCTTTGGTGATGGTAATATGCTGCTCAGCGCCAGGCTCATACCTGCTGGAATTGTGGTATCATCCCCATTGATGGTAATATGCTACTCTGTGCCAGGCTCGTACCTGCTGGTATTGTGATATAATCCTTGGTGATGGTAATATGGTGCTTGGCCAGGCTCGTACCTGCTGGTATCGTGGTATCATCCCCGGTGATGGTAATATGCTGCTCAGTGCCAGGCTTGTACCTGCTGGTATTGTGGTATCACCCGCGGTGATGGTAATATGCTGCTCAATGCCAGGCTTGTACCTGCTGGTATTGACATAATCCTTGGAGATGGCAGGATGCTGCTCAATGCCAGCCTTGTCCCCGCTGGTATTGTGGTGTCATCCTCAGTGATGGTAGGATGCTGCTCAGTGCCAGGCTCGTACATGCTGGTATTGTGGTATCATCCTTGGAGATGGTAGGATGCTTCTCAGTGCCAGGTTCTTACCTGCTGGTATTTTGGTATCATCCTCGGTGATGGTAATATGCTGCTCAGTGCCAAACTTGTATCTGCTGGTATTGTGGTATCATCCCTGGTGATGGTAATATGCTGCTTAGTTCCAGGCTTGTACCTGCTGGTATTGTGGTATCATCCCCGGTGATTGTAATATGCTGCTCAGTGCCAGGCTTTTACTTACTGGCATTGTGGTATCATCCTCAGTGATGGTAATATGCTGCTCACTGCCAGGCTCGTACCTGCTGGTATTGTGGTTTCATCCTCGGTGATGGTAATATGCTGCTCACTGCCAGGCTCGTACCTGCTGGTATTGTGGTATCATGCCCGGTGATGTTAATATGCTGCTCAGTGCCAGGCTCATACCTGCTTTTATTGTGGTATTATCCTCAGTGATGGTAATATGCTGCTCAGTGCCAGGCTAGTACCTGCTGGTATTGTGGTATCATCCTTGGTGATGGTAATACGCTTGCTGATTGTTTCTATTTGAGCTTCTTCCTCCTTCTCTTGTCTCTTCTCACTCTCTTCACCCTGCAGGCTCATTCTGCTCCCCTACCCTACCTTCAATTCCCACCCACCCCTTATAGTCCTAGACTTATACTTTAAACCGCACCCTCCTCCCCATCCAACAAATAAGATACTCCCTCCACACTAGATAGTTGCACCACACCCTTTCTCCACTCATCCTATCTCAAGCTCCCTCCACTTAGTGTTTTTAACACCCACTTATACCTCTCTATACTTCCTTAAACTTTTCTTACCTTGCTTATATTTCCCTTAATTGTAATATTCATGCCTACCACTACTAGCTCTGCACTAACTAAACTACTACTCAACACCATACTTTTATCTGTTCTAACCTCAGCCTATCTCTTAACCTCGTTTGAACATCTAACGTATTCCTAATTTCACTATCCCACTAAACAAACAGCCATATACATTCACACTATCATCCATAATAATATAATTATATTTTCTCCACCTACATACTTACTAGTAAAGTACCACAGACTGGCCCACATTAAATACAATAGCCTCACATCTAAGAAAGTTCAATATCTAATAACATACATTATCCTTTGCTTATACTAAAAAAAGCATTCCTTACAAGATGGAGACATTCATCCTAACCCTGGGCCAGCCAATATCCTATCCACTGAATCTCTTACCATAAACCCTCTATCCCACACACCCCAAACAAACACCCCAACTCACTCCTGATAGCACACCTCAATATTCAGTGTTAATAACAAAGTTCACCATCTCCATGCTCTCTTGGATGTACACTCTTTTGACATTCTATGTTTGACAGAAACTTGGCTAAAACCAGGAACCCAGGATAATGAAATCCTCCCACTAGGATACAATATATTGCGACTAGACTGGACAAAGAGAAAAGGAGGGGGAGTAGCAATTCTTTTCAAGGATGGATTACAAGTCACCTCTTTACCTTATAACCCACCTAGAGACAGTAATGCAGAAGTTCTTATTTCCAAAGTATAGCTGAATTCTAGCAAATCCATATGCATCTTCTGCATCTACCTACCTCCTGGAAACAATTTATGTACACTAGAAGATATTCTTAGCTGGGTATCATTAACCTTCCAACAAGAAAGTATAATCCTAGGTGACTTCAGTATTGACTGGAAGTGCATTAATACTGACCATACTACTTCTCATATTAACCTTCATGGCTTCTCAGACCATCACCTCCCCAACTAGAATTAACAAACCAACCAAAAAAGAGAGCACCTTGGATTGGATCCTTATTAGTAACTACTACCAAACGTATAAAGTAGGTATCTTCCCTGATGATGTCAGTGACCACTCTTTGACCTACATAATCAAGCAAAAGATTGATATCTCTCACCAAGCTTCATATAGGACTATACGGTCCAACAAACATTTTAACCAAGGGCTATTCCAGACTGAACTTAGCTCTTGCAATTGGTCTCCCCTAAAATCCTTCCCACTTGAAGAGGCTGTCAAACACTTTAACTCTAAATTCTTAAATATCATTGACCAACATACACCAAAGCGCACCATCAGAACTAGATCAAGACCAGCCCCATGGCTCTCTAAAGACACCAGGCAAAAAATACTACTCAGAAATAAAGCCTGGACTAGGTGGAGAACTACCAAAAGCATATCAGATCAACAAACATTTAGACAAATGAGAAATGCGAGAAAAAAGCAATACTTACAGACAAAAAAAAACTTTTACTGTAAAATGCAGCAAACACACCTAAACAATCCCCAAAGATTCTGGGTAAGTATCACTACACTGTTGCACCCAGGTCACTGCAGTACACCAACCCCAACTGGTTCTAATCATGAGACTCCCAACCAAACTGCTAATGCCTTTAATACCTTCTTTACTGAAGCCATCCAATCTCTAGCCAGCTACCCCCTGACAGCTCCGGCCTTCCTAACCCCGTTTCCAGCTCTCTTCCTACTTTTCTATTACAACCCATCTCTACTAATTTCATCTACAGACTCATTATAAAACTTGAGCCTTCTACTCCTTCTGCTGACCAGATTCCAGCTCAATATCTGCAAAAAGCAGCTAAAGCAGTAGCTTATCCTATATACATCCTAATAAACAGAACCATTAATGAGGGAACCATCCCAATCATCTGGAAAATCTCACACATTATCCCCCTACATAAAGGAGGCAACTCCAATGAATATCCCAACTATCTACCTATAGCCCTACTATCCCCCTTAGCAAAAATAATGGAAAAATGCATTCATCATCAGCTTCTAGACCACTTACTACAACACAACTTACTAGCACAAAGCCAACATGGCTTTAGACCATACCATAGTACCACTACAGCCCTCTTATCCTTCACTGACACCATTAACAGAAATCGCAATAACAATGCTCTCTCTTCAGCTCTATTTATTGATCTTTCAAACACTTTCGATATGGTAAACCACACATTGCTTATAAATATTCTCAAATCACTTTCTCTTGACACTCTAGCTGTTCAATGGTTCAGCGCTTACCTGAGCGACAGGCAGCAAGCTGTTCTGTGGGAAAATAATCTATCATCACACTTGCCAGTTACACTAGGTGTCTCCCAGGGCTCCATTGTAGGTCTTCTATTATTCTCTATTTTTATTGATCTCTGCAAAGCTACTCCTCATGCAACCATACAACCAACCAACCTCCTACAATATGCAGGTGATTAATCAATAATCTGCACAACTAAGTCTTCATCTGAACTACAATCCCTAACTCAGTGTTTAACATAGTGGAGTCATGGTTCTTAACGCTGGCTCCTCCTGAATCCAAAAAAAACAAAGCTCCTGCTCTTTACCCCTACTCTTAAGTCTACACCTATAGATTTCTCTGTTACTTTGAATAATGGTACTCAAATATCTCCTGATGCTACCACCAAGCTCCTAGGAATTACTATAGACAATCTTAACTTCGCCCATATTAATAACACTATAAAAACAGTTAACAGAAAAATGGGCTCCCTATATAGAGTCAAATCCTTCCTCACTCCTATAGCAAGAACTACTATTGCTCACTCACATCTAATCTCAACACTTCTTTATGCCTCACCAGTCTATACTAATCTGTCATAAAATAATCTTAAACTAGCTACCTCCTATAACAACATTGCCAGATTTGCCACTGGTAATCCCTTCAGAACCCATCACTGTGAGAATCTAAAACAACTAGGATGGCTTGAACTATAAAATCAGCTTCAACTTAGCCAACTGCCATTGCATATAAGATCCTCAACCACCCTAATAATACTCCAATACTCTCAAACCTCATAACCCCCTATAAAAATCTTACTAACTTACGATCATCAAATAAACTGTTAGTTAACATAAGTAAGTTGAACAACATGGCAGGTGATTCTCTGTTCTCAAACACTACTGGAAAAATTGGAACCTTCTACCTGCTGAACTGACTTATCTTCCTTCCCTACCCCTCTTCAAACAAAAACTGAAAATTCTCCTCAGAACAAACTGGTTATGCCCTTGCAGTAACTGTGACTAACCTACCACCTCTGGTATTCCCTCTACTCTCCCTAATTGAGTTTTTTCTTTATTGCATATGTAAGCAGAACTGTTAACCAGGAAACTTATGATAGATGATTCAACAATAATCTGCACAGCTAAATCTTCATAAGCAGAACTTTTAACCAGGAAACTGTTCATAGGCTCATAGGTTCATAGGTAGGTACTAGGCTATTGGCCCTAGGGCCTATATAAGCCTAGACAAATGGTACCCTGGCTTTTCCCACCCAAGAAAATTATTTTCCTGTGCCCCTGTCAAGCAGAGCCACAAAAGTTATCCCTGGGGTGAATTTCCTATCTCCCATCCAATCATCAAGATTTTTCTTGAGTGCTAATGAGGAGGTTTATTTGATATAGATAGGTAATTTGTTCCAGAGTATCGGAAGTCTCTGAGACAGGAATCTATCCCTCCAGCATGTTCTGTTTATTGTGGTGACAAGAATTAGGTCCCTAGAGCATGCAGTTTGGAGGGATTGGGATTTCTTTAAGTGGAGCATGTCCAACAGCTCTGGGTTTGACATAGCTTTGTATGTTAGGCAGAAATCACCTCTAAGTAGGCGATATGCGACAGAGTAAAGCAGGAGTTTTTTGAGACTGTCTGCGTAGAGCATCTGTTTGAGGCCGGTAATCCTCTTTGTGAGGTATTTTTGCGGCCTTCCCAGTTGTTGTAGATGTCTTGTGAGGTACATACCAAAAGGGGTGTTGTACTCTCTAATGGGTCTAATGAGTGATGAGTAGAGGGGGAACAATGACCTCTTTTTTTCCTGGATGAGAAACCTTTTGTGATGAGGTGTGCTACATAGGATTTCCTGACTACTGTGGCAATGTTATTATCAAAGGAGAGACTACTGTCCACCTGTGTCCCAAGGTCTCTTATCACACTTTTGGTGTTAAGTAGACTACCGCCTATGTGGTAGTTTATGGGTACAGAGTTTTTACCAAAAATTACATGATAGACTTTATGTGAATATTGTGTTCTATATTTTGTAAATACATTTAACCAATGTGCTGTAAAATTTATTTTAGTATTCTTCAATGTTAACTTTACTGTAACCTTAAACATTTTCTCTGTATTTGTCTTGGAGCTTTTCTCCCTGGGCCTCTACTGAAAATGGACATATATCCAGTTAGACTAGCCCGGTCAACAAATGTAAAATAAATATGCTGCTCAGTGCCAGGCTCGTACCTGCTGGTATTGTGGTATCATCCCTGGTGATGGTAATATGCTGCTCAATGCCAGGCTCATACCTGCTGGTATTGTGGCATCATCCTCAGTGATGGTAATATGCTGTTCAGTGCTAGGCTCATACCAGCCTGAGACACACTGTCAGTGAGATCTGTGATTTCTGTCTTTATATAGTCTACAGAGGTTGTCTGAGTTTGTTTACACTTACATAGACTAAGATGAATCAGACTGGTACTTGTGCTGCATCTTAATGCTACCTGGCTTGTGGTCGGAACAGTGAGGACTGCTACCCCGCCTTGTGGTCGGAACAGTGAGGACTGCTACCCCGCCTTGTGGTCGGAACAGTGAGGACTGCTACCCCGCCTTGTGGTCGGAACAGTGAGGACTGCTACCCCGCCTTGTGGTCGGAACAGTGAGGACTGCTACCCCGCTTTGTGGTCGGAACAGTGAGGACTGCTACCCCGCCTTGTGGTCAGAACAGTGAGGACTGCTACCCCGCCTTGTGGTCGGAACAGTGAGGACTGCTACCCCGCCTTGTGGTCGGAACAGTGAGGACTGCTACCCTGCCTTGTGGTCGGAACAGTGAGGACTGCTACCCCGCTTTGTGGTCGGAACAGTGAGGACTGCTACCCCGCCTTGTGGTCGAAACAGTGAGGACTGCTACCCCGCCTTGTGGTCGGAACAGTGAGGACTGCTACCCCGCTTTGTGGTCGGAACAGTGAGGACTGCTACCCCGCCTTGTGGTTGGAACAGTGAGGACTGCTACCCCGCCTTGTGGTCGGAACAGTGAGGACTGCTACCCCGCCTTGTGGTCTGAACAGTGAGGACTGCTACCACGCCTTGTGGTCTGAACAGTGAGGACTGCTACCCCGCCTTGTGGTCGGAACAGTGAGGACTGCTACCCCGCCTTGTGGTCGGAACAGTGAGGACTGCTACCCCGCTTTGTGGTCGGAACAGTGAGGACTGCTACCCCGCTTTGTGGTCGGAACAGTGAGGACTGCTACCCCGCCTTGTGGTCGGAACAGTGAGGACTGCTACCCCGCTTTGTGGTCGGAACAGTGAGGACTGCTACCCCGCCTTGTGGTTGGAACAGTGAGGACTGCTACCCCGCCTTGTGGTCGGAACAGTGAGGACTGCTACCCCGCTTTGTGGTCGGAACAGTGAGGACTGCTACCCCGCCTTGTGGTTGGAACAGTGAGGACTGCTACCCCGCCTTGTGGTCGGAACAGTGAGGACTGCTACCCCGCCTTGTGGTCGGAACAGTGAGGACTGCTACCCCGCCTTGTGGTCGGAACAGTGAGGACTGCTACCCCGCCTTGTGGTTGGAACAGTGAGGACTGCTACCCTGCCTTGTGGTCGGAACAGTGAGGACTGCTACCCCGCCTTGTGGTCTGAACAGTGAGGACTGCTACCCCGCCTTGTGGTCTGAACAGTGAGGACTGCTACCCCGCCTTGTGGTCGGAACAGTGAGGACTGCTACCCCGCCTTGTGGTCTGAACAGTGAGGACTGCTACCCCGCCTTGTGGTCTGAACAGTGAGGACTGCTACCCCGCCTTGTGGTCTGAACAGTGAGGACTGCCTGAAGAAACTCCTCTAATGGTTTTATAGTTTCTCTTCACAGTTTTGCACTGAAAAACCCATTCAATCATTTTTTTCATTCTACTGCCTGCAAATTCCAACAGTTTTTCCTAAGACCTACCCTCTGCTCTCATATACCAAAACCTAAATAAGCAGGTGTTCCTTTCTTTATTTTTTATCTGTCTTTTTAACTCCGTAACCAGGCATTCTAAAAATCAGATGTACCTTGTACTATGCATTTCATTTCTGTGTCTTGCGCCATCATCTTTTATGCTGATCTTCGTCTGCACCACCCATGTCCATGCTAATCTTCCTCTGTAACTCTGTAACATTGCTTCCAAAATATTTCATGGTGCTTCTAAAATCTTCCTAGAATTCAGTGTGTTCATTTCTTTTCTATTCTCCTGACCATTTTTTAGGATTTTCTGTTCTCCTCCTGAAACACTGTCCTCAAAGTTGCTGAGGTAGGAATGGAAAAAAAAAATAGTTGCTTTGTTCTTGGCCTTTTCACTACCTCTCCCAGCCAACTGTCTCTTCCCCACCCCTTCTGACCTACCCTGACCCTACCTGGCCACCCCCTTTGACATCTATGTCCAAGATGACCTGTCGCAGTCAAATATCAGCTTGCTGTGACCTGGCTAGGCAGTCATTGTTGCCTTTTATGCCCATGCTGCAGGTGACCACAGGTTACTTTGTTGTGAATGGAAGGAGGAGTGCTAGAAGAGCACCTGAAGCTCTAATTGCTGGTTCCCTATTTCCATAGGGATGAGATGAATTTTCTAATTATTGTCATTGATACCAGGGCATTTGTAGGAGCAGTTCTGGCTGCATGCAATAGGATGAAGTGATGGGATTGAGATGGGCTGTGTGCTTTCTGTTACAGGATGTACTATTAGCTCTTTATAAAAGGAAATGGAAACTTTCAGTGAGTGAAAGAACAGGATTCTGCAGATAATGAAGTCTAGCCTTCTTTTCTCAGGCACAGATGGGAAGCTGGTCACTCAAATTAAGTTAACGACTTTATTCATTAATTTAAGCAAGAAGGTAATTGGTTAATTTAGATAAATGTTTCCTTTTGACTGTGTTAATCCACTAGTCTAGTGGCCTCTTTTCAGGGGAACCCAAGGTGGTATTTCTTCTAATAGGGGGAAATTTGGTCATTGCATTGTCGAGCATTTCCTTCCATCTGTAAATTCAAAACTATATCACTACATTCAGCCCAAATTTCTCTGTTTAGTGATAGTGTTACAGAAAGGGTTTTCGTAAGGTAAGGTGTTGGGTTACAGTTTGCAGCCGGGTTAAGGACAGGGTTAGCCTGCATTAATCCTGCATCCAGGTAACCCATCCAGTCCCCACTCAAGTCCCACAATCACTCCCCTCCAAACAGCTTATAACTTTAACTCCTACTTAGACTTCATTAGCAAACTGATCAACCACCCTAACCCTAACTCAACCTCACCCACCATCCTCCCTACTCCATCCAGCACCTCCCCTTCTTTCTGCTTAAAAACTGTATCCACTAGCTATATAAAATCTCTGCTCCTTAAGCTCAAACCTTCTCCCTCCATTGAGGGTCTCCCTCCACTCTTCCACCAGCTAGCTGCCAACTCCATAGCCATACCCATCTCTATTCTCAACTGATCTATCACTGAAGCTACAGTCCCAGAAACATTGAAAAAGTTCTACACTCTTCCTGTCCATAAAGGAGGCAACTCCATCAAACTATCCAACTATAGGCCCATTGCAATTTTATCACCCCTCTCTAAGATTTTGGAAAAATGTGTACACAAACAAATCCTACATTACCTCACACAAGAGAACACAATAACCCCTACCCAACATGGCTTCCGCCCTGGTCATAGTACCACTGCTGCCCTCATCTCCTTTATAAGCACCATCGTTCAAGCTAGAGACCAGAATAAACTAGCCTCCTGTCTCTTTCTTGACCTCTCAAAGGCATTTGACATTGTTTCCCACCCCCTACTCTTAGTCAAACTCTCTCAATTAAACCTATCCTCCACTACACTTCTGGTTCTCTACTTACCTCAGCAACTGTTTCCAAGCTGTCAAATGGAACTCAGCAACTTCCCCAGAACTGCCTGTACAGATGGGAGTACCCCAAGGGTCAATTTTAGGACTACTGCTATTTAATATTTTTACTAATTAATTATTTACCTCAACCCCGCACTCATCAGTAGTGCAATATGCAGATGACTCAACTGTCATCTCGACAGCTGATACCCTTTCCGAGCTCCACACTCTCACACAGGACTCCTTGTCTATTGAAAATTGGCTCAACTAAAACCATCTTATCTTAAATCCAAAGAAGACCAGACTATTATTCTTTGTACCAAAAATTATGGCCCACCTAAAACCATCCTTTTCCATCACCTCCCACAATAACACACCCATCTTAGTGGATAACCACCCCAAGCTCCTAGGGGTCATTATTGATGATCAGCTAAAATTTGACCTGCATGTTCTACATAACATAAAGAAAACCCATCAAAAACTTTGTCTCCTTTATAGAAACAAAAACTTTCTTAATTGCTCTATCACACACCTACCTACTGCCAACCCTTGTCTACGGCTCTCAAATACTTACCAATTTACAGACCTCACTTATTTCTAAACTACAATCCACTTATAACAAAGCAGCTAAATTTGCCACCAAACTACCATATTCCTCTCATCACTGCCGAGCACTCCAAAACTGAAATGGTTAGAATTTCCCCATAACCTACTCTTCCCTCAGCTTCACATAATTCATTCCATTCTATACCAGCCCACTTTCTGCCCCAGCCTTGCATCCATCATCTCCTCCTACACCCCAGCTAGTACACTCCGGAGCTCTGACCAGCATCTATTATCCATTCACAAACCCAAGATCAACATAGGGGAAAACCTTTATAGCTGCTACCCAGCTGAAAACTGGAACAAACTACCACTTGATACCTGAATCATCAGACCAAAACTTAAATTCAAAAAGGCAGTCAAATCACTTAAGCAAAAATAAACTGTCAGTGCTATCTCCCCCCTGACAGACCCAACTCTCATAGGCCATGGTCTATCACCTCTCTCCTATTGCAGTGAAACCCCAACCTTCCTCATATCTCTCTCCTGTTCAACTCTGCAAGCCATCCTACCTAACTGTCTGCCCCTAACCTCTCCCTTACAACCCTTTTTGTACTACCACCTCTTATTCCAGTCTCAGGTAGACTAATATTTATTGATGTACAGACTTAGTAGAATTACTACGCTTAGAAATCCATTCTCACCCATCTTATACTACACAATATCCACTGGCCCTTGCCCTGTAGAATTTATCTGAATGATTTCTTTGTACTGCTGCAGTGTACCTGAATAACTGCCGATATGTACTAATTACCAATCATGTCAACCTGCTTTTTGTATATATCTACTCACATTTGTATATACCAGATATCAGTGTATCTTTTGTGTATTTGTGGTAACTGTAGAGCTTTTCTCCCCGGGTCTCCAATGAAAAAGGGCTCTGTCCCAGCTGGACCAACCCGGTCAACAAATGTCAAATTAATTAATTAATAAGGTGGTTACTAATGCAAGCCAGTCCTAACCTTGACACTTTCCCTAACCCTTAATATAAGTAAATAAACTTATAAAACCATTGTAGGAGGAGGCGTCACTCCTCTGCTGACCCAAGGAAGAAATGTATAGAGGAATTCTTCTGGGCTGCTGCAACAAATGTTGTTGCACTGCAAATAAATCTCAGTATTAAACTTGCAGACAGGTATGACTGAAGCTTCAAAAGGCTGAAGTCATTATTGCTTCTGATAAAATGAAACTCCAACCACAGAGAATGCCCGACCGTGAGTAGTCAGCACCGTTGTAGTCACTCTACATTTGGACTTAACATGCATTTAAGCAGACTGGTTACAGTGAACTTGCAGAGGTAAATGTACGGTTAACAAATTACAGCAAAGTGTATTCTTCTCAGGAAATGGATCAGATGATAAAATACACTGTTTGTAACTTAAATTGTCTTATGTAAACCAAACAGCAGAATGAGTAAGTTATATGTTACATGTTGTACTAGGAGCTTTTCTCCCCAGACCTCTGCTGAAAAAGGACCTGTGTCCAGTCAGACTTTCCCGGTAAGCAAATGTGAAATAAAAAATAAATAAATACTGAATGAGTCTCACTCTGGTCTTCCTGTATGCCATCACAGCTTCTACTCTCTTTGCATGATGTGGGAAGTTGGTAATTACAGATGTGCCCAGGGGGGCGGATAACAAATAGTGATAAATGCACAAATAGCGATAAGTGCACAAGCCCAGTCCTGCCATTCTGGCATGTGGCCTTCAGTTGTTATTAAGGTCTTAGCTGTTCACTAACATGACATAGGGAAAATAGTTTCTCACTTCTGCTGCAGAACTTGTCAAAGAGCTGCTGTTATATTCCAAGGGAAAGTATTTAAACTTGATTCCATTGCAATAAAGACAGGAGAAAATGGCAGTCTGTGTGCATTACTGGACTAATCAGCAGCCCAGGAACTTCCAGAGATGATAGTGTAAGAGATCAATTCAAAGTCTACTGTAGTACCTCCTGTACTCCTGTGGAGGGCTGCCAATGTGCTGTACTACAGACCCTAAGAACGATGTAGTGGAGATATGTGCACATCTGAGCACTGATGGGCATTCCTGCCAAAGCCTCTATATGCTATTACACATCTTTGTAATGGGAAGGATTCTAAACATAAAGTGAAACAAAACAATGATTGCTCTGACACAGCTTCCCATGACTTTATGTTCTGGCCTAGTTGTCCTACCAGCAACCTCCTTAAGATATTAACTGCAATCAAAGGGGTGATAGCAACTACCTCTGTAATGCAGAAGGACTGAGCCCTGACTGCAGCCCAGATTACCTGACTTAGAGTAGTAGGCCATGTCAGTGGGAACTTACACCCATCTCTGTGGTTCAGAGGGACTGACCTGTGACTCATCCTATATTAGAGTAAGAGACCTATTCAATGGAGGAACCAGATGGAGCTAAAGTAGGAATCAGATAAAGTAATTAAAATAGATAATATCACGCAGGTACTCTGACTGGAAGCACCGAGGATCCTTTGACATACTCTGTGTACAATAATGATGTTTATACAGCAAGTATAAATGACTTGAAAAGCCAGTAGCTAAACAGTGTAAATAGTTATCATAGTTTAGGTCACAATGAAATGTGTTTCACCCTGTTAGAGGACCAGTGAGGGGACTGATGGAGAGAATTTCAGTTACAGGTGACTGGCTTGTAATGCATTGTTTCAATATTTTTGAATGGGGTAATGGGGTACAGCTCCACCTAAGTGATATAGAGCTCATCAACATACATAGAGGTGCAGGGGAACCCTGCTTACTATTGTTGCTCCAAAGCATTTGGTTTTCCAGATGGGTTCCTAGATGTTTTTACAGTTTTAACAAAAGAATTACATTTGTTAAAAAAGTCATCCTTCTGTAACAGACCTTCCGGTTTGTACATGATATAGTTTGGCAGTTCTTTTATTTATTATTTAACATTTGTTTACCAGGATAATCTGAATGGACAACTGGTGTCCATTTTCATAGGAGTTCTGGGGAGAAAAGCTGCAGACATTACAGAAAATAAAGTAATGGCAACATTTTGTTACAAAGTAGATTAGGAGAAATATTCTGTACATAGTGGATATTTATTTATATATATATATATATATATATATATATATATATATATACAGCATAAACAACATTATGGTTACAAAGTGAGAAACGATAGTAGCAGATTAGGAAACATATTGTACATAGATGAATATATACAGTATACATAACAAACTTAGAAGACAGTATTCGCAGGCATTTACCAAGTAGTAGTAATATACACAATATGCACAGTAATCATTGGTAGATAACAATGTTGAACACCAGAAGCATGAGGGAATAACACCAGAAACTGCTTTAAAGTTGTTTTACAATAGGTGTGGTTTCAGGGCAGTGGACTGCAGTTACAAAAGCAGTTACTGTAAAGGTATGATTTAAGGAGCTTTTCGAATGTAGAAGTATAGTTTTGTATTCTGAGGTCAGGGGCAGGTTGTTCCATGTTTTTGTGACTTCTTTAGGGAAGAGAAAATCGCCAGAGCTATTCTTGCATGGAATTGTATTGATCAGAGCTGTATTACTGGATCGTAAGTGTTTATTTCAGTTGTAAAAGTTTAGGAGACCAGTCAGGGCAGGGTTTTTCTCAGGATAGTATAATATTTGATGGGCTCAGTTGAGTTGGTGGTAGCACAGTAGATTGGGAAATTCGAGATAGTGTAATGTGTAGGGATTGGCAGTGGTGGGATCGAGATTTGGCATTAGTTGCGAACCTTGCAATTTTGTTGTAGCAGGTGGAGAGTTTGTTCAGGCTGGTTTTATTTAGGTTTGTTAGAACTGGGGATGCATAAAATAATATGGACAGGAGGTGGGTTCTGGCTATATCCGTTCGAGCCTTGGAGGTGAGGTACTTTTTGCAACGATAGAGGGTACCTAGCTTTTTATGGACTTTGGAAATGGTTATTTAGATGTGTCTATTGTATTTTATTTGTGGGTCAATTGTAAGTGCTAGTAGTTTGGCCTCTGATACTGGGGTGATGAGTTTTATTAGTTGAGAGTATGGTGAAGTTGGAGTCGTTGGTCTTTGATTGGTGAAACAACATAAATTGTGTTTTCTTTGGGTTTAATATCAGTTGTGACTTACTTAACCAGTTTTCTATCACAATAAAGGATTTTTGGGCTTTTTGCTGGAGAAGTTGGATGCCAGGAGCAGAGCAGACCAGGGTTGTATCATCAGCATATTGGACTATGTCAGCTTTCGTGGTAGCTAAGTGAAGTTGGTTTGTAAAGATGTTAAATAGAAGGGGGCCTAAAATAGAGCCTTGTGGGATGCCTAGTGTGACAGGAAGTGGGGGGATAGGGAGTTGAGCCATTTGACAAATTGCTGGCAGTTGTCTAGGTAACTTTTGAACCAGAGTAGGGAGGGTTTCTTGATGAGATCAGAGAGGTATGTTAGGAGTTTATTTTGGGGAAACTGTATCAAATGCTTTGGATAAGTCTAGAGGCTAGGTTGCCTTGGTTCCTGAGTGAGTTTATAGTATTGGTGAAGTTAATTAGGGTGGTGGTGGTACTGTGGGTTGGACAGAATCCATGTTGAGATTTGGAGAGGAGATTATTGGAGAGAAGGTGGGTGAGGAGTTGATGGAGGATGCATTTTTCTAAGATCTTTGATAGGGGTGAGAGGATCGTGATGAGTTGATAATTGGAGAGGTCCGTAGAGGGGCCACCTTTGTGAAAGGGAATGATAAAGGTCTTCCACAAGGATGGGACAGTATTTTCAGTACTGGATCTATTTATTGGTAGTGAGATGGGGTAAACTATAGCCTGGGATGCAAGCTGAAGGTATTCAGTGGGAAGATTGGCTGTAAGAGTGGTTGGTTTGAGTTTGGATAAGTATTTTTGGATAATAGAGATTGGTACTGGCATGACAGGGTAGTGTTTTGGGCCTTAGGGGTTTGTGTTAGGTTGGCAGCATTTGTACTGTTTATGCGTTTAAGTATAGAGGTGGTAATGTATTTGTTGAAGCTGGTGGCTATGTCTAAGTTTGTATCTTCTATGTTGGGGGGGGGTGTTTTCCAGGCTGGAGGACGTTGTTCACTGCAGCCCAAAATTAAAGGCATTTTAGGTCAGTTTCTTTCTCACGTTTTTCTTACTATTCTTGCATTTTTCTTTTTCTCTCACTTTGTTTTTTCTGTCAGCCTTTCTCTATCCCCTCTGCCTCTTTTTCTCCCAGCTCCCCCTATTCTACTGTCAACTTCTTTCTGCCCCTTCTTGCACTGTATCAGCCTCTTCTCCCTTTCTGTCTCTCATTACTTTTTCTCTCACTTTCTTCCTTGGTTTCCATTCTTTATTCTTTTTTTCTTTCTGCTCCTTCTTTCTCATGTCTGTCCTTCTCTCTTGCACGGTCCTTTTCCTACCAGCCCCTGATTTTATTTTTCTATTGTTCTCAGTCTCTTCCTCATTTCACTCATTGAAGCACCTCATCTTCTGTCTCAAGTTCTACTTCTTGTACTGCTAATTTCTTTCCATAGTCTCAGTTCTTCTCCCTCTCTCTTTTCAGCTCTCCCCTTTCCTTATCCATATTCTACCCCTCTGTTTCCCTTCATATATTCCACAGTTGTCCTCCTTTCCTCCATTTGCCTGTTTCTTTCCTCCCTCAGTCCATGCTTTCTTCTCTTGTCTCCTCTTTCTAGTCTCATAACCTTGATTCTCCTCACAATTTGCCAATTTCTGTTTATATCCATCCCTCATTTCTTTTCTGCATGCCTTCCTCAGTCTCTTGCTTCTTGTTCTCCTACCTCTCCTTCTCTTTTTTCCTTTACCCATTACCTATTTCACTTTCCATCCCTGCCTCACCTTACTCTCACCGTCCCCATTCCCTCTCACTGATTTCTCATCTGTCTTCCTTTCCAGTTTCCCCTTTTTATCCATCCCTCTCTCTGAACTCTCCCATTCTATCTCTCTCTGTACACGCCCTTTCACACACAATCTCTCTCTATGCATTCTCCATTTCTCACTCTCTGCATTCTTTCTCACTCTTTGCAGTCTCCCTTTCTCGCCATCTCTCTGTACACTCTCCCTTTCTCACTCTGTCTGCATGCTCTTTCTCACTTTCTCTCTGCACTCTTTCTCATTGTCTCTGCACTTTTCCTTTCTCACTCTATCTCTCTGCACACTTTCTCTCTCTACTCTCCCTTTCTCACTCACTTTCTGCACTCTCCCTTACTGTCTCTCTCTCTGCACTTTCTCACTCTCTCTCTGCATGCTCCCTTTCACACACACTCTCTCCCTATGCATTCTCTCTTTCTCACTGTCTTTTCAGTCTCCCTTTCTCATGCTCTCTGTACACTCTCCATTTCTCACGCTCTCTCTGTACACTCTCCCTTTCTCATTCTCTCTCTGCATGCTCTTTCTCACTTTCTCTCTGCATTTTCCCTTTCCCATTGTCTCTGCACTTTTCCTTTCTCACTCTGTCTATCTGCACAATCTCTCTTTCTCTCTGCACTCTCCCTTTCTCACTCACTCTCAATTTCTGCACTCTACCTTACTGTCTCTCTCTGCACTCTCCCTTTCTCACTCTTTCTGCACCCCCCTTACTGTTTTCTGCACTCTCCCTTTCTCACTCTTTCTGCACTCTCCCTTTCTCACTCTTTCTTCACTCTCATTCTCACTCTTTCTGCACTCACCTTCTCACTCTTTCTGCACTCTCCCTTTCTCACTCTTTCTGCACTCTCCTTCTCACTCTTTCTGCACTCTCCCTTTCTCACTTTCTGCACTCTCCCTTTCTCACTCTTTCTGCACTCCCCTTACTGTTTTCTGCACTCTCCCTTTCTCACTCTTTCTGCACGCTCCTTCTCACTCTTTCTGCACTCTCCTTCTCACTCTTTCTGCACTCTCCCTTTCTCACTTTCTGCACTCTCCTTCTCACTCTTTCTGCACTCTCCCTTATTCACTCTTTCTACACTCTCCCTTTCTCACTCTTTCTGCACTCCCTTTCTCACTCTTTCTGCACTCTCCCTTTCTCACTCTTTCTGCACTCTCCTTCTCACTCTTTCTGCGCTCTCCCTTTCTCACTCTTTCTGCGCTCTGCCTTTCTCACTCTTTCTGCGCTCTCCCTTTCTCGCTCTTTCTGCACTCTCCCTTTCTCACTCTTTCTGCACTCTCCCTCTCACTCTTTCTGCACTCTCCCTCTCACTCTTTCTGCACTCTCCTTCTCACTCTTTCTGCACTCTTTGTGCACTCTCCTTCTCACTCTTTCTGCACTCTCCCTCTCACTCTTTCTGCACTCTCCCTCTCACTCTTTCTGCACTCTCCATTTCTCACTCTTTCTGCACTCTCCTCACTCTTTCTGCACTCTCCCTTTCTCACTCTTTCTGCACTCTCCCTTTCTCACTCATTCTGCACTCTCCTTCTCACTCTTTCTGCACTCTCCCTCTCACTCTTTCTGCACTCTCCCTTTCTCACTCTTTCTGCACTCTCCCTTTCTCACTCTTTCTGCACTCTCCCTCTCACTCTTTCTGCACTCTCCCTTTCTCACTCTTTCTGCACTCTCCCTCTCACTCTTTCTGCACTCTCTCCCTCTCACTCTTTCTGCACTCTCCCTCTCACTCTTTCTGCACTCTCCCTTTCTCACTCTTTCTGCACTCTCCCTTTCTCACTCTTTCTGCACTCTCCCTCTCACTCTTTCTGCACTCTCTCCCTCTCACTCTTTCTGCACTCTCTCCCTCTCACTCTTTCTGCACTCTCCCTTTCTCACTCTTTCTGCACTCTCCCTTTCTCATGCCAATCCTTCTCCCTATTTGCTGTCTCTTCACTGCTTTCCCTCACATTTACTTTGACTCTCCCTTTCTCTTTCAGTCTCCATCTCTCCCTTTACTGTCTGCTTCTATTTTCTTCTTAGCTCCTTTGCATTTTACTTTCTCTTAATGTTCTTCCTTCTCTCATTCCTATCACTTTCTGTGTTGATCACGTTTTACTCTCTCTTCTTAACTCCACCTGCTTCTCTCTTTTCCTGTCCCCTTCTTTCTCATTCTCCCTTTCCTTCACTATTTTCCTTTTCTGTCATCTCTCACTTAAGCTCTTTTTCTTATACTTTTTTGTCTCATTTTTCTAACACCAAGAGTGTGTGCCTCTCACTGTTTTTCCTACCCTATGTCAGCGTGACTCCTCTTCTACTTGCCCTATATCTTTCTTTCTGTCTCCCTTTCTGACCAGACATCTCTGTACCTCTGCCTATCTTTCACCTCTCTTTCTATATTTATTTCTTTCACTTTCCCTCTATTCTCTGTGCTATCTGGCTTTCTCATTCCCCACTTATTTTCCCTCCCTGTTCTACTGTGCTCCTCTCTTCATGCCCTCCGCCTCCCTCCTTGTTCTCTTCTTTACTCCCCTCCATTCACATATCTACATTTTAATCTCTCTCATTTCCCGTCCCATACTTTTTGCATTTTTCCATTTTCTCTTACTGTTTCTGTTTTCTTCTGTCTTCCACTATTTCCATCAATTGTTCTTCGTCATGTCACGTCATCCCCATCTGTGCCACTGTTTGCCCAAAATGTCTCCTTTTGTCTCATTCTTTCCCTTATTTTTTAATTTCATCTCATCTTCTACCACCCTGATCTTACTTTGTTACTATCTTCCTCTCCATCCTTGTCCATCTTTCTCCTCTTTCATTTATTTATATATTTTGTTTGTTTATTGGGACAGTCCAACTGGGTGGGACCCATTTTCAGCAGAGGCCTGGGAGGAAAAGCCCCACAAGTCAGACAGAATAAACACAGCTGAAATTATTACAATTATATGTTAGGACAGAGTGATAAGAAAAACATTTAGCTATAATATTCTTAACAGCTGTCAAAGAATGAAAAACATACATAGCTATAATAATAGCTTCAATTTTCAACAAGAAAAATCATATTTGGAGGAAAGATAGCCACACTTGAGACAAAATGTCAGTTACCTATCCATAGCTTGTTTATATATAAATGGCTAAGAGTACGTTTAGGGGCTGTGTAGAAGTAGGAGGTGAAAGGTTTACCTGGTCAGTTTGAGTATGTTGACAGGAATGCATTCTGAAGAGTAGGATGGAAACAGTGTTGAGCCAGGATTTAGGCAAGGGCAAAAGCAATTTTTAGATAGGTGGGACATAAGCAGTGACTTAAATTAACTGGGAAAACTACTCATGTCCCAACACCTTTGTGCAACGGTTCTTGGAATTCATAAATTCCAATGCCCTGGATCAACTAATCCATAGTCCCACCAGGGGCTCCAATATCCTAGACCTGGTCATTACCAACATGGGAAATCAATGCTCCATACCTATGGTCACCCCCTCGTTAGTCAGGTCTGACCATAAGCTAATCACCCTTAACATCCACATCCCACCCCCCAGTAAAGAAACCACCATAAAAACTTCTCCAAAGCCAACTTCATGCTACTCAAGTCAGAAGTGACAAACTTCATGACACCCATGCAGACGGGAACTGAAAGTTCAACTGCTGAGTCCTACACTAAGGCACTGTACGAGCACATCCACTCATGCATGAATCGTGCCATCCCAAATAGAACCAAAATGCTCTCATCCAAAAAAAGGAAGCCAATCTGGTGGTCCCCTGCCATAAACAAACTTTACAACAAAAGGAAGAAACTTTTGCAGAAAACAGGAAAATCCCAGGATGCAAAAAAATCTCTTACTAGCCTCAGTAAGAAACTGAGATGCCTCATAAAATCCTCCAAAGCTAGTTACGAAAATAAAATTGCCAAAGATTCCAAAGACAGCCACAAAGCATTCTATAACTATGTCAATAATCTAAATGGCAATGCTCAGATCTGCTCTGAGCTAAAACAGAATGGCATTAAATATACTGATCCGAAGGATATTGCCAATATCCTGGCAGATCGATTCAGTGCCAACTTCACCCCCTCTCACCCCCTAAATGGCCCATCTCAATACCGGAAGATTGCCAAATTCCAGTAAAAATGGCCACACAGGTACAAAACGCACTCTCTAAAGCCAAGAATACAGCATCCATGGGACCAGATGACATCCCGGGCTGTGTACTACATGAACTACAATATGAACTGGCACCTCACCTAAGTGTCATGTTTAATCATAGCCTCACCTCAGGTTTTGTGCCCACTGAGTGGCGCAGAGCTACAGTTATCCCAATCCACAAGGGGTGATCCACCTTGGATCCCGGAAACTACTGTCCCATCAGTCTGACGAGCCTTATCTGCAAGGCCATGGAGCGTATTATCATGGAACATATAAACAAAGACATTGGCAACCTTCAAACACTGGACCCCACCCAGTTTGGGTTTGTGAAGGGCCGATCTTATCTCCTGAACCTGATTGACTTCTTTGAATCAGTCTCCAGAGCCATGGACAAGGGTAAGGTGGTCCACACAGCCTATCTAGACCTTGCCAAGGCCTTTGACACCATCCCCCACTCTGGAATCATAGATAAACTTACTAAGTTACTCTACTTACTCATCCTCTAATCCCCCTTCTCTCACTTTATTGTTTTCTCTACTGTAACCTATACTATTCTATCCCTTTTCTGTCAGGTCTCGGCACTCCCCTCCTCTAGTCACCTATACCCTCCCCTTCCGGTCTATACCTGACTCCCTGCTATCTCCCCCTCCCCCTCCCTAGGGACTTCCTCTGAAAGTTGTTAAAGTCCGTCCCTTTCCCTAAGGGCGCCATCTTTAATTCTGCCCACCTCGCTGCTGCTGTGCATGCTTGGCTGTGCGCTAATACTCTGCAGTAAGTTTTTATTTGTTTATTACACTCAATATTAGAGGAACTGTATGGTTTCGATATTTTAGCTTGTGTATATATGCTGTTCATGTAAACGCGTGCTTGGCTGTGCGCTAAAACTCTGCAGTATGTTTTTATTTGTTTATTACACTCAATTTTAGAGGAACTGTATGGTTTCAATATTTTAGCTTGTGTATATATGCTGTTCATGTAAACGCGAATGCGTTTAGCTTTTAGGTATTGCTTTTGAAGTGGGACTGCTCCAATGCTAGTCTCTGTATTATTGCTTTACACACATGCTGTTCCTGTAAATGCGAATGCATTTAGCTATATGTTTCGCTTTTGAACTGTTTATTATGATTACTACACACACTTCTTAAAGGAACTGTATGGTTTTGATGCTTTTGCTTGTGTATATGTGTTGTTCATGTAAACGCGAATGTGTTTAGCTATTTTGTATTGATTTTGAGTAGGGATTCCTCCAACGCTAGTCTCTGTATTATTAGCTATGCATACATGTAGTTAAAGTGTTCTGCTCACCATTTGTATGCATATCCTTATGTGTTAAATTCCTTATATGTTAAATTGCTCTGCTCACCATTTGCATAACCTGCATTTTTCTGCATTTGACTCTGTATTGTAACTCTGTATGTTAATAATCTCTTTTAACATTATCTTTTTTTTCCACTTTCCCTCCTGTACCAGCTATCCCCTGTTTGACCCTGTGTTTTTGCCTGGGTTGAATCTCTCTATTATCTCTACTAGGGTGCTCTCTGCATAATACCCTTGGACACGTTCAGGACATTGTCTTCTCCTGCTACCCACTATCTCCAGATAACAAGAAAGTATGTCTACCGACGTCATGCTGTTTTAGGTTTTAACCAACTATTCCTGCTAAGCTTTCTGATTGCCACTAGCTAAGCAGCCAGCAGCTACCTTTTCCCCTCATTCCTTCATTACCTCCTCCCACTCTCCTTAGACTGCTACCTAGTTTATCCTCTCTCTCCCACTAGACTAGCTCTACGCTTGGAAGCTCCTTTGTATGTTTACTGCACCTCCGCTGTTGACCACTAGATGTCACCCTTTCCTCATCTTTACTTAGTATACTAGTATTTATTTCTACCTTATGCTTCTATTCTCACCGTTCCTACCCCTATCCCTTTCCTCCTTCTAATACTCTGTCCTATCCTCTCCTCCTAGGCTACCTTCTCTTGCCTTGACTCCCCTAGCTTTCTCTGATACTTTTTCCCCTCTCCTCTGGTCTACTCTGTGTGTCCCGCTTCATTCGCCCTGCGGGCTCACTCCGCTCCCCTCCCTACCCCCAATTCCCACCCACCCCCAGGGGTCTTAGCCCTATACTTCTCTAGTCCCACCCACTACCTCACCACCCTATCCTCCTCCTTCCCGCCAAATTGGAACCCCTCCCCTCACCACACCCCACATCCTCCTCCAACTTTCAACTATTGTTTAATAACCTTCCTATCTTAAGACCTGCTTCTCTCCTCTTCCTCTATTATCTCTTATTTCTATTTCATTCCATACACTTAACCTGTCCCTCTATCTTGCATATGCGTTAATATCCTTATCACTAATCTTACTTTTATATTATACTTTCCTTTTAACATAAACACTTACTACCACCTTGCTAACCCTTGCCACATACCTCTACTTTATAATCCCTTCTACCTTACTCACTCATAATAATGGCCCTAAACTTATCCACACAGCTTATACTCTCATTGCTACTCTTAACTACTCTCTTCTCTACTTATCTCCTTTCCTTCTTAGAATACCCACTCAACATTCAGCCCATCAATAAACAGAAACTTACTTCTACCTTCCACACTCCTCTCACTTCATTCCTAAATGTCAATTCCACCTTTAGCTACAACCTAGCCAAATTCCATAGGCACTCTCACCTCACCTACACCCTATCCTCATATAAAAAAGTAAAACCTCTAATCCTTCTAAAGAGCAATCTTACACCTACACCTGATGACCCTACCTTAAAAGACGGTGATGTTCACCCCAACCCTGGCCCCATGAATCCTTCTCCACAAACATCCAAACCAACCTCCAATAACACCCTTCTCTTAGGGCATCTTAACATACACAGTGTAAACAATAAAGTACCCTACCTACATGCCCTCCTAGATACTCATGGTTTTGACATTCTCTGTCCCTCCGAAACCTGGCTTAAGCCAGCCACCAAAGACACTGAAATTATACCCCAAGGCTATAATATACTAAGGCTTGACCGTACTAAACGAAAGGGTGGTGGAGTAGCAATTCTGTTTAAGAATCACTTCAACATCTCTACCCTGTCAGCCTGTCCAACCCAGGACAGTAAAGTGGAAGCCATCATCACTAAACTCCAACTAAATGCAAAGAAAGCCCTTTACATCATCTGTATGTATATACCTCCTGGCAACAATATACCTATCTTAGAAGACTTTCTTAGTTGGGTTTCCATCAACTACCCCCAGGAAACTATAATTCTTGGTGACTTTAATATAGACTGGAATACCATCAACACTGACAATCCCACCTCTCACATCAACCTAAATGGTTTCACCCAAACAATTACCTCTACTACTAGGCTTAACAAACTAAGTAAAAAACAAACCATTTTAGACTGGATACTCATAAACAAAGTTAACATCACATACAACATAGGTACTATGCCTGATGACCTCAGTGATCATTGCTTAACCTTTATCACAAGAGAGAAGAATGAGTATCCACACCTCCCTAATATTAGAAATGTACGATCGACCAAACACTTTAAAACTGACCTATTTCAAAACGAACTCAGAGCTTGTAACTGGAACCCCCTAAAAATACTTCCACTTAACGAAGCAGTATCTTTCTTCAATTCTACATTTCTTTCCATTTTGAATAAACATGCTCCTGAGTGTACCATTAGAATGAGGTCAAAAACAGCCCCATGGCTCTCAAATGAAACTAAGAAACTAATCCTCTCTAAAAACAAGGTTTGGGCCAAATGGAGGTGCCATAGAATCAACTCAGATTTCCTTCTTTTCCGTCAAGTTAGAAACCTGACCAAAAAAGCAATAATAAACAACAAAAGAAAGTTTTACTGTGAGCTACAAGAAACCCATTTTAATAAACCAAAGCAATTCTGGTCTTCAATCAATAGACTCCTATCTCTAGGCACAGCCAAAACTCCCTCCCCACTTAATGCTGACCCTGACACCCCTGACCAAACTGTCAATGCTTTCAACTCCTTCTTTACTGAAACCATTCAATCTCTTGCAAGTCAACTGAACACTAATAACTTCTACCCTCCAAACAATCTAGCAAACTCTTCTTACATCTTCTCTCTACAACCTGTCTCTACCTCTTTCATCTACAGACTCATCCTCAAACTGAAACCCTGTACCCCCTCTGCTGACAAGCTTCCCTCCCTTTTTCTGCAAAAAGAAGCCAAAGAAATTGCCTACCCAATAACTATACTCATAAACAGAACCATCCAAGAAGGAACTATCCCTGACATCTGGAAAGTCTCTCATATTATCCCACTACATAAAGGCGGCAACTCTATCGACTATTCTAACTTTAGACCAATTGCACTTCTCTCACCCTTAGCAAAGATTATGGAGAAATGTATTCATCAACAACTTGTTCAATATCTCTCCCTACACAATATTATAGCTAACTGTCAACATGGTTTTAGACCCCACCATAGCACCACCACTGCCCTCCTTTCCTTTCTTGATACTATCAACAGCAATCACAATAATAACCTTTTCTCTTCCGCACTATTCATCGACCTTTCAAAAGCTTTTGACACGGTTAACCACTCTTCTTTAATTAATATTCTGGAATCCCTCTCATTTGATAAACTTACCATAAAATGGTTTAGTTCATATCTCTGCAACAGACAACAAGCCGTTCTTTGGGACAACCACATCTCCTCCTTATTGCCCATTTCTATTGGAGTCCCTCAGGGCTCTATTCTTGGCCTACTTCTCTTTTCCCTCTTCATTAACGATCTCCACTCAGTTATTCCTCAAGCCACCTGCATTCAATACGCTGACGACTCCACAATTATTTGTTCAGCAACCTCCTCTTCTGACCTAATTACACTAACCCAAAATATCTTCAACACAGTAGAAACATGGTTTACTAGACGATACCTCCCCCTGAATGCTAAAAAAACAAAACTTCTCCTCTTCACCCCCACCACTCGTACCTCCTCATTACATTTCACCATCCTGTCTAACAACAATACTGTCATCTCTCCAGACTCTACAACTAAACTGCTAGGCATAACCATTGATAACAATCTCTCTTTCGATCAACACATCAACAACACCATCAAATCTGTAAACAGAAAGATGGGATCCTTATACCGGATCAAACCATTTCTCACCCCTTCTGCTAGAGCTACTATTGCCCACTCCCATCTTATATCCACTCTCTTTTATGCCTCTCCTATCTTCACTAACCTCAAGAAATCTAACCTAAACAAACTAACAACTTGTTATAATAACATTTCCCGTTTCGCCACTGGCAACCCCTTCAGAACCCATCACTGCCTTAATTTGAAACATCTAGGCTGGCTAGAACTACAAAACTTTCTTACACTCACACAACTTATTATTGCCCACAAAATTTTGTACCAACCTGATAACACTCCTATTCTATCACAGCTTTTACCCCCTTATAACAATCTTACCTCCCTTCGCTCCTCTTCTAAACTCTTGACCAAACCCATAAAAGCTCACAACCTAGCTGGTGACTCTTTATTCACTAATACCGTAGGCCGAGTATGGAATTTACTACCTAGGGATATAACTCAAATCACATCCCTACCCCTCTTCAAACAACAAATCAAACTGTACTTCCAAAATCACTGGCTTTGCTCATGTAGTACACCTGACTAACTTCTCTCCCCCCTCCTCTGACCATTAACCCTACCTTGTGCCTAATACCTACCTTTTCCTCTTCCATTCCCTTGAAGTCACTCTATGCTCTGACCCATTTCTCTAATCCTCTCCCATATCCTCTTGTTTGTCATTCTTTTTCTCTCATTTCTTGACTTCTGTCTCTTCCCTCTCTTCTTACATTACTTTTTTTTCCTCCTTCTTCTCCACCCACTTGCATTTTTTTTCTTATTGTAGTAGGAGCCTTATGGCATAGCCTGTTTGTAATTAGCAAAAAGCCTGGAAACTGTCCTATCTCTAGTCAGGACTTCTATTATGATGTGCCTTAATTGTTGTTAATTTTCATTTTATCACCAAGTTTTTATTACCAATTTAATTTGTTTTATTACTCATGTTGTCTTACTTTTATTCTATGTGCTTATCATTAATATGTCTCATTGTTATGTTCTATGTGGAGCTTTTCTCCCCGGGCCTCTACTGAAAATGGAAATATATCCAGCTAGACTAGCCCGGTCAACAAATGTAAAATAAATAAAAATAAATAAGTTGGGCATTAATCCCTATGTCACCCAATGGGTTGCTAAATGGCTTACTGATAGAACCCACACTGTAAAAGTAGCTGACTCCAAATCCAGCTCCAGACAAGTGACAAGTGGAGTACCTCAGGGTTCAGTCCTGGGGCCGCTCTTGTTTGGCATCTACTTCTCTGAAGTACAGGTCAACACTAAGGGACTCTGGCTAACAAAGTTTGCAGATGACTGCAAACTGGGAGCCATTATTGAATCCCCAAATGATGTGGATACTCTACAAAAGGGCCTTACAGAAACAGATGCTTGGTGCCAGAGCCATGGGCTCAAGCTCAATGCCAAGAAATGTATCGTTATCCCCTTTGGGAAAAAACATGTATCCATGAATTACCATATAGGTGGCAGTACACTAAACACAGAAAGTGTGATAAGAGACTTAGGGACACAGGTGGACAGTGGTCTCACCTTCGATAACCACATCGCCACAACAGTCAGGAAATCCTTCTATGTGGCACACCTCATCATGTAGGGCTTTTCATCCAGAAAAAAGGAGGTCATTGTCCCACTGTACTCATCCCTCATTAGACCCATTATAGAATACAACGCCCTGTTTGGTATGTACCTCTCAAGACATCTGCAACAACTGGAAAGGCCTCAGAAATACCTCACTAAAAGAATCACAGGCCTAAACCAGATGCCCTACGCTGACCTCCTTAAAAAACTCCAGCTATACTCTGTTGCATATTGTCTTCTCAGAGGCGATCTCTGCTTAACATACAAGGCCATGTCAAACCCAGAGCTGTTGGACATGCTACACTTAAAGAAATCCCAATCCCTCAGAGCTACACGCTCCAGGGATCTAAACCTTGTCATCACAATAAACAAAACATGCTGGAGGGATAGGTTCCTGACACAGAGACTCCCCAGACTCTGGAATAGATTGCCCATACATGTCAAGCAGAGTGCCTCTTTGGACCTCTTCAAGAGGAACCTTGACGATTGGATGGGAGAAAGGAAATTCACCCCAGGGATCACGTCAGTCGCCCTGTTAGACAGGGGTCCAGGAAAGTAAATAATGTGGGAAGAAATAGCCAGGGAATTGTTATGGCTAGGCTTGTATAGGCCCTAGGGCTGATAGCCTAGTACCAACCTATGAACCTATGAACTTATGAGGGATAGTTATAGTTAGTATATGTTGTGAGGGGAGTGCTACAGAATCCTGAAAGTTCAGAATCCTGAAAGTTCAGAATCCTGAAAACACACAATACCAACACTTACTATATTCCAGCACAAGTACATATAGAAAGAAATAAAGAACAAACTATATTACTGTTCTACAAGTATAAGCAGGGGGGCAAGCCACCCTGCACCCCCTGCTACTTAAATATATCAACTCCAAGATTGCACTTAGTGTAGTGAAGTGCAATCTTGGAGTTGATATTTTTAAGTAGCAGGGGGTGTGGGGGGTACAGGGCAGCTTGCCCCCCTGCATATAGTTGAATGGTAATATGTTTCTGTATGCACTTGTAGTGGAATATTGTAAGTGTTGGTATCCTGTGTGTTTTGGGGATTTTGGTCTCGGGGTTTTGGTCTCGGGATTTTGGTCTTCCAGGATTTTGGTTTCGGGATTTTGGTCTTCCAGGATTTTGGTTTCGGGATTTTGGTCTTCCAGGATTCTGTAGTGCTCCTGTTGTGAGGTCATATTCCATGTCCTGGAGATACAATTGGAGTAAAGAAGATCACCATAGAAGTTGTTAGCTCTTGTGACGTGTAGCAGAAGCTTGTCAGAAGATCTAACTTGCCTTTTATTGGATTGGGGTTGAAGTAGGTGTTGGAGAGGTGGACAGTTTTCAGACTGATATACTATTCTGTGGGTTGTAAGGTGGGTGGGGATAAAGAGGTCGGGTAGTTCCAGTAAATTTAGATGTTGTAAGGCATTACAATGATGTGTTTTATATGAGGAGTTGCTAGACAGTCTAGCAATCTTGTTAGAGCAAAGCTTTTAGCCTTGCTAGATCAGTTTTCTTTAAGTTAGTGAAGACGCCAGAGGCATAAAGGAGGGGGGATAGTAAATGGGTCCCAGCAATAGATTATCTAGTGAAGTCAGGGAGATATGGTTTTGATCTGTAGACCAAGCCTAGTTTTGTGTGGGCTTTCTTTATAGCAGCTGACAGATGTTTATCATATTTCATGTTATTGTCAGTTGTGATGCCAAGTAGCTTGCAGTTTGACGCTGCTTCAAGTTTTGTCTTAGAAGAGTATATTAGGAAGGGAGAGAGGTGGTCAGTGGGCTTGATCACTAATTTTGCCTTATTGGTATTCAATATTAGTTGGGGAAGTAGTAAAGCCAAGATTCTACTGCCGCTGTAATGAATTTCGCTGTTTAGCCATCGATGAATATGTATTTCGGTGAACTAATATAGACCTGAATGGAGTTTGTATTAAAAAAAAGTAACCTGCTTGTCTTTGAACCGAAGAACTGTACTACCAAAATAAACAACTTCAAAATTATCTCGCTGATAACACCACTGTCGAAACTGTTCACCACACCAAGTTACTGGGTGAGTCATAGACTATCACCTTTGGTTTGATCTTCATATCCAACTAAATATAAATAAAACCCACCAGTATTAACCAGTTTACAGAGCTCCTCTAGATCTAAGATGGAACAGTACTACAATAAAGTGGCCAAGTTTGCCACCAACTCTAAAACTAGAACCCCATCACTGTTTAATCACTAAAAAAATAAAAAAAAAAACTTTCTAGAATTCCCCAACTATCTACTTTATAGCCAAATTTTAACACTCCACAACATGGCCAACAATACCCGGGACTGCCCAGCACTAAACATAATTACCCCAAACTTATCAAGTCGAACATTTAGGTCTGCAGATAAAGTCCTTCTCTATATATACAAACCCTCTAAGATAGCTGCACAAAGTCTCTACTCCCACTGTGTTGTAAAAGCATGGATATCTACTACTACTAACCTACCTGCCTTTAAATCAGTACTGATACATCATATGCTCAACTCCTGGCTGTGCCCCTGCTCGGATCCAGGCTAATCTTTTCACCAGATCTAAAACTTCTGCAACTTTTGTCTACTTTCTACTCATCTCTACTTGCATATCTTTATCAGTTACTTTTAATACTTGCCATCTACCACATATCAATGTACCTGTTCACCTGTAACTCATACAATTTGTCTCTACTTGTATTAAGTATAATATTTACATCTATACATCTATATGTAACTTTAACTTTTCAACTTTTTGTTATCTGTATAAAGATTGCACTTATCTGTTGTAACTAGAGCTTTTCTCCTCCAGTATCTGCTGAAACTGGGTTCTTTTTGAGCCAGTCCGACATTCCCGGTAAACAAATGTCAAATAAATTAAATAAGTAGAATAAGTAAAAGTTTCAGGGGGGAGACAGTGACAAAGGCTTTGGACATGTCTACAGATACTGAGGAGATGAATTGTCCTTCATTTCTGAGTTGGTTAATGGTGTCTGTAAAGCTTAGATGAGCTGTGGTAGTGCAGTGATATGCTCAGAAGCCATGTTGTATTTTAGAAGATTATTGGAAACTGTGATTCATCAGTTCACAGTGAATGCATTTTTCTGTGTTGTAAGGTTGATATAAAAGTTTGTGGAGAGAAGTTTTCTTGTTTGAATCTGTCTGTATGTAGCACTTCTGGGGAAGTGTGAGTTTTATCTGAGGAGGTAGGTGGGTAGCTGGTCACTTATGATATCTGGTAGACATCCCGATTGACTAGTGAGTGATGGCTTATTGGTTAATGTCCAATTCAGTATTGACTGTCTGTTTTTTTTTTTTTTTGTCTACTCAAGTTGGGGAATTTAGTAGCTGGGAGAATGCATACAAGTTTATGAAGTTTGTAGGATTATCTGAGGTGCAGTTAGCCAGAAGTATCCCATGTTTCCTGAGAAAAGGATGTGTATGACCAATGGAAGAGGTCTTCAGTTATAATAGGGTCATTGCCAGAAGGGATGTAAATTGCTGCTATTATTATAAATTTGTTGGGGTTTAATTCTAGTCTTGTAAATAGCATCTCAACTTTAGTTTTTATGGCTTTGGGTCCAGATATTCTAACTTTAGTGTGTTGTTGCAAATTATAGCTATCCCTCCTCCACGTTTATTACATCTGTCTCTCTGGATATTGTAGCCTTGGGACAGAATCATATTACCTGTTGCAGGTTTTAGCCATGTTTTTGTTAAGACATCTATGTCTGGGGACTAGAGAGAGGGATGCATGAAATTCATGAATTTTGTTTGATAGGCTCCTAAGGTTCGTTTGTAGGATTAATGGGTCTGATTTTGTACAGGAAAGGTTGCTGTTAGTATTGGCTATTGGGGGGGGGGGGGCATGGCAGGATTTTGTTGCTTGTTTGTGGAACCGAGGTTTGGGTGGACATCTCCACTAAGTTTTGTTGATTTTAGGGGTATCTGTAAGTACTGGTATTTGAGTAATAGTCTGGTGTGTTTGTAGGATGAAGCATGTTTTTGTAAGTATTTGTATATGAATAATTCTGTTTTGATGGTGTTGAATAGGCTAGGTGCTATATCAAAGTGTATGACTGCTGTGTGGCATTGTAAAGGAGTAGAATAGTGAGGGATGTGTAGACCATGGAAAGGTGCTGTTGATAGGATGTAATATCAGAGAATAAGAAGAGAAGAATTAGTAGGGAATGTGCAATAGAAGCACCTTGTATAGCTTGATGATGACAGGTAAAAACAGGATAGGTTTAGCTGGAGGACTGCTACACATTTATAATTTTCCACAAAAATATAACCTATTACCTATCATATAAAAGTCTCTGACAGCACAGCCAAAGAAGACAACTATTAGTTTATAGAGTTACAAAGCAAAACCCCAATACCTGCAAAGCAGACAAGATCAGAATCGGCAAAAAACATGCAAAGATGTGGAATAGTCTTTCTTGTCTCTGGTGCTGTTTAACATAAAAGGGTATTTGCTGCTCTCACTTTCATCCATGGCATTCCAGGTGTTCCGCTCAATCCAGACCTTCTGCCGATAAAGTTCCTTTTCTCTCCTTTCCAGTTCTTCACTCTCTGCTAAATATTCTTCATCTGCTCTTGTACCGAACGTGCAGCAGGCTTTTCGTAATGGTTGGCTAATATTAAAAATCGCAAAAAGCAAAGCTGTGGATGCTGAACTAAAACCTGTTGTGGTGCAATCTGAATATTATAAGACTATTTATTTTTTATTTTATTTATTTTATTTATTTATTTATTTTACATTTGTTAACCGGGCTAGTCTAGCTGGATATATGTCCATTTTCAGTAGAGGCCCGGGGAGAAAAACTCCACACATAAATCAATTACAAAGAGACATATTAATAAAAAGTTGAGTACAATAGGAATATGCATTAATAACAAGAACAACAAAATACCTAAGGTACTCCAAAAAATATACTAGTTCAGTAGAGCATCACAATTAAACAGCTAAAGATTAGCAAAATTGTTTTCAATAATCTGTTGGAGAGAGAGAAGTAAAACAGGGATTAATGAAGAAATACAAGGGATGAGAAGAGAGAGAAGCAAAGGTCAGTAAGGAGAAGAAGTAAGAAGATGGAAAAGAGGACAGGGGAGAGAAAAGGAGGAGTGGGTCAGAGCATAAGAGGAGAGCAACAGGGCGAGAAGAAGAAAGTATATGTATAGTTAATAAGTACAGTGTATAGTTATAGTAGAGTAGGGGGAATGAAGAAGGTTAGTCAGGAGTCCTACATGAACAAAGCCAGTGATTTTGGAAGTACAGTTTGATTTTTTTGTTTGAAGAGTGGTAAGGAGGGGATTAGAGTGATATCAGTGGGTAGCTGATTCCATGTTCTACCTACAGTATTGGTGAACAGAGAGTTACCAGCTAAGTTATGGGATTTTACAGATTTGGTCATGAGTTTAGAAGAAGATCGTAGGGAGGTAAGATTGTTATAAGGGGTTAAAAGTTGAGAAAGTATAGGGGTGTTATCTGGTTGGTAAAGTATCTTGTGGGCAATGGTAAGTTGTGAGATCATGAGGCAGTTTTGTAGTTCAAGCCAGCCTAGGAGTTTTAGGTTATGACAGTGATGTGTTCTAAAAGGGTTATCGGTGGCAAAGCGGGCAATGCTATTGTAACAGGTTGCTAGTTTATTTAGGTTAGCCTTCTTAAGGTTAGTGAAAATAGGTGAGGCGTAAAAGAGAGTAGATATCAGATGAGAGTGGGCTATAGTAGCTCTGGTAGAAGGTGTAAGAAATGGTTTAATACGGTATAACGATCCTATTTTTTTGTTAACTGTTTTGATGATGTTATTGATGTGTTGATCAAAAGTGAGATTGTTGTCGATGGTTATTCCTAGCAGTTTAGTTGTTGTGTCAGGAGAGATGACAGTGGTATCATTAGACAAGATGTTGAAGTTTAATGGGGAGGCTCGAGTGGTAGGAGTGAAAAGGAGAAGTTTCGTTTTTTTAGCATTGAGGAGGAGATACCGTGTAGTAAACCAAGTTTCTACAGTGTTGAAGGTAGTTTGAGTTAGGGAGAGTAGCTCTGAAGAGGTAGATGCTGAACAAATAATAGTGGAGTCGTCAGCGTATTGGATGCAGGTGGCTTGAGGGATTACAGTGTTAAGATCGTTTATGTAAAGGGAGAAGAGAAGTGGTCCAAGAATGTAGCCCTGCGGGACTCCAATAGAAACAGGCAATAAGGAAGAGATATGATTGTCCCAACGAACGGCTTGATGTCTGTTGCTAAGATAAGAAGTAAACCATTTTATAGCCAGGTTATCAAATGAGAGGGATTCAAGGATGTTAATAAGGGAAGAGTGGTTCACCATGTCAAAAGCTTTAGAGAGGTCAATGAATAGAGCAGAGGTGAAGAGATTGGAGTTACGATAGTTGTTGATAGTGTCAACAAAGGAAAGGAGGGCAGTGGAGGTGCTATGGTGAGGTCTAAAGCCATGTTGACAGTTGGCTATTATGTTGTGTAAAGAGAGATACTGTACAAGTTGCTGATGAATACATTTCTCCATAATCTTAGCTAGAGGTGACAGAAGAGCAATGGGTCTAAAGTTAGTGTAGTCAATAGAGTTACCGCCTTTGTGTAGTGGGATGATATGAGAGACTTTCCATATATCAGGTATGGTTCCCTCTTGGATAGTCCTATTTATGAGTATAGATATAGGGTATGCTATCTGTTTAGCAGCCTTTTGAAGAAAGAGAGAGGGGAGTTTATCAGCAGAGGGGGTGCAGGGTTTCAGTTTGAGAATAAGCTTGTAGATGAAAGAGGTAGAGATAGGATGAAGAGTGAAGTTGTGGGAGGAATCAACAGGATTATTTGGAGGGTAAAAGTTATTGGCGTTCAGTTGTCTAGCAAGAGATTGAATGGTTTCTATAAAAAAGGAGTTAAAAGCGTTTGCAGTATGGTTAGGTGTAACTGGGTCTGCGTTTATGGGGGAGGGAGTTTTGGCTGTTCCAGGTGAAAGGAGTTTGTTGATTGAAGACCAGAATTGTTTGGGTTTATTTAAATGGGTTTGTTGAAGTTCACAGTAGTAGTTTCTTTTGTCAGAGATTATAGCTTTTTTTGTAAGATTTCTGAGTTGGCGAAAATGAAGAAAGTCAGAGCTGATTCTATGGTATCTCCATTTGGCCCAAATTTTATTTTTAGTATGAATTAATTGCTTTGTTTCCTTTGAGAGCCATGGGGCTATATTAGATTTCATTCTAATAGAGCGTTCAGGGGCATGTTTGTCCAAAATAGAAAGGAAGGTTGAGTTAAAGAAAGAAACTGCTTCATTAAGAGGAAGTGATTTCAAGGGGTTCCAGTTGCATGTTTTGAGATCATTTTGAAATAAGTCACTTTTGAAGTGTTTGGTTGAGCGTATTATTCTAGTGTTAGGGAGGTTTTGATAGTCAGTCTTTTCTCTAGAGATATAGGTTAGGCAGTGGTCACTAAGGTCATCAGGCATAGTTCCTACTTTGTATAAGACATTGACTTTGTTAATGAGTATCCAGTCTAAGATACTCTGTTTCTTACTTGGTTTATTAAGCCTAGTTGTAGTGGTAATGGATTGAGTAAAACCATGTAGGTTTATATGACAGGAGGGATTTTCACTATTAATAGTATTCCAGTCTATATTAAAGTCACCCAGAATTATAGTTTCTTGGGGGTAGTTGGTGGAAACCCAACTGAGGAAGTCTTCTAAGATCGGTATATTGTTGCCTGGAGGTATGTACATACAGATGATGTAAAGAGCTTTTTGAGCATTAAATTGAAGTTTAGCGATAATGGCTTCAGCTTTAACATCCTGGGTTGGACAGGCTGGGAGGGTGAAGATGCTAAGATGGTTCTTAAATAGAATTGCCACTCCACCACCTTTACGTTTAGAATGATCAAGCCTATATAAATTGTAGCCTTGGGGTATGATCTCAGTGTCTTTGGTGGCTGGCTTTAGCCAAGTCTCAGAGAGGCACAGAATATCAAAGTGGTGAATGTCTAACAGGGCATGTAAGTAGGGTACTTTGTTGTTCACACTTCGTATATTTAGATGTCCTATGAGTAGGGTGTTATTAAAGTTAGGTTTAGATATTTGAGGGGAAGGATATGAAGGGCCAGGGTTGGGGTGAATATCACCGTCTTCTAAGGTAGGAGTATTAAGTCTGGATGTGAAGTTGCTTTTTGGAAGGGCTAGTTGTTTCATTCTTTTATCAGCGGGTAAGGCATAGGTGGGGTGAGAGTGCCTATGGAATTTGGGAAGGTGATAGCTAGGGGTGGAGGTAGAATTTAAGAATGAGGTAAGAGAGGTGTGGATGATAGATGTATGTTTATTTATATAGTCCGGCTGGTTTATAAGTGGGTGTTCGAAGAAGGTAAGAAGAATAAAGGGAGGAAGAGAATAATGCTAAGAATATCAACATGGTGGGTAAGTATGGAGTAATATGTAGAAGTGGTGAGATAAGGGAAGTTATAAAGTAGTAGTGGAAGAAAGGGTAGGAGAAAGGTGGAAGAAAGGGTAGGTGGTGTTATAGGTATAAGGCAAAAGGAAAGAAGGAATGAATTAGTAGGAGGATCTGTAGGGGTGAGAAAGGAGGATACAAAGTAAAGGTATAGGTATAGAGAGTGGAAGTTTATGGGAAGAAAGTTAATTGAGGAAGAGGAGAGAAGCTAGTTATAGGAGAGGATGTTGTTTTAGCAGTAGAGGAAGGAGGGGGGGGTCTGTGCAGAGGGGAGGGGTCTAGTTTTTAGTGGGAAAGAGCAGGATAGGTTGTAAGAGTGAGGGGGTGTGACTAGGGAAGTATAAGGTTAGGACTCCTGGGGGTGGGTGGGAATTGGGGGTAGGGAGGGAAGCGGAGTGAGCCCGCAGGGTGAACGGAGCGGGACACACAGAGTCCAGAGAGGAAGGAAAAAGTAACAGAAAAAGCTAGCAGATAGAAGGTTTGAGATAGGTAGCGTAAGGAGGAGTGGGTAACAGAGCCCTACAAAGATAGAAAGGGATAGGAGTGAGAGTGGTGAAAATAGGAAGAATATGGAAGTGAATAAACCAGGACTGTAAGTATAGATGTGGATAGAGTGACACCTAGTGGGCAAAGAGTAGAGGTACAGAGGAAGAGGAAGAACCAAAGAGTTCCAGAGAGGTTCGGAGTCAATCAGTGAAAGGAGGTTTTCAGAGGGGTAAGTTAGAAGGGAGAAAGACCTGGGTGTGTAGGGAGAGAGTAAAGTATGAGAAACTAGAGAGAATGAGTAGGAAAATAAATGTTACAGCTAGAGTGGGCTAGAAGAGTATAGGAGATACAGTGAGATGGAGGAAGGTTAGGGTTTAGAGAGAAAAACCTGCACTATTTGCAGTGAAGTCTAAATGAGGGAGGGTGTCACCAAGTGGCTGGAATAAAGATACGTCTTACTCCACTTAGGATATCCTCATTGAATACTTGGACTAAAGAAGAGGGCAGCTAGTGTAGGTCAGGGGGGCAAACATAGAAGTTAGGATAGGAATACTAAGGCTGCTGGCTATCCTGGCAGGCGAGTGTACTAAAAACAATTATCAAGGTTAAAACAGTAGTTCAGTAAGGGTTCAGCAGTAGTTACACATACTTCCTTAGTTTCCCCTGGTTAAAAGTCCAAATAACAAAGGGGATGAGGCAGCTAGGAAGCCTGCTTTGGTTGTTTGTTTGCTTGAGCAATTTATAGCGCTGACTATTTTAGGTAGGTTTGAGGTGTCCTCACGGGCTTAGATCACAGGGGTAAGTCAGGGCAAAAAGCTATAGAACAGGAGAGAGAGTTTAGAGAGAAAAAGTGTTAAAAACAATTTAAACACATCTTGTTTCTGATTTACAATGAAATGTCGTTGAATTATAAGACATCATATTATTAGTAGCAGTAAGAAGCACTTGTGAAAAAGAAAAAACATTGCGTTTCTATAACAGATAATTTAGCCAGCAAACTTCAACAGCATAAAAATCTATAAGAACAAAACACTTCAATAATGCAGCTAATAGTCTTTGAGTATGCAGAGTTACGTTACAAGCAGGAATAAATCACCTAACACATGGCGTTTACTGAGTATTTAAATCTCCAAATACACTTCATGAATATAGTGCATTAACAGTTCCCACCACAAATGTAGATAAACTAATATCTTTTATATAAAAATGCAGCTACTAGCCATACATAACTAATATGTTTGAAAAAATGCAACTAATAGCCATACTACCGCATTGACTTTAGGACGGAGAAGATGGCATAATGCTGAGCGATTAAATCGCAAAATCCAATTCCCCTATGCAGTACCTTAGTACTTCCCGCCACAATTACTGTTAATACAGGCATCACAATAACGCCGAGATGGTGGTGTAATGGCAGGATTCAGTCACCAAGCACCTTGCAGTTACCGAAGAATAAAACCAGTAACACAATTAGGTAGGAATATATTCACAAAAGAGACTGCTAGGGTCTCTATGTCAAGTGCGTATCTTCTACAATTAAAACAGTTAGCGCGTAAGAACAGACCTTTAATAAACTCTATGTACCTAGTATCACATCCCTCGTAATATGCAGGAACTTAGAAAAACAAACCGGACCTAGCGCTTAATGTTTAAAGAGCGCGGTGGACCCAGTACTAAGAACAGACTTAAAATACACTCTATATACCTAGTATCACATCTCTAGTCAGGAACTTAGAAAAACAAACCGGACCTTGCGCTTAATGTTTTAAGGAGCGCGGTGATCCCAGTACTAAGACAAACAGTCTGTGAAGTTACAAAAATAAATGAGCAACAAACCGGACCTTGCGCTTAGTTATTACAGCGCGCGAAGATCCCAGCACAAAAGCAGAACATCTAAAAATAAGCAAATATATAATTAAACAAGAAAGCACTACATAAGGTAACAGGTACACTTACATTAGTAATATACGCTCAGCCAGGGCGCACAGCAGTCAGGGTAGGCGACGTTTAAAGATGGCGCCGAAAAGTTAGGAGAAATTTTATCACCTCCAGTAGGAAGGGGAGGGGCAGGGATGGGAGTTAGCCGGGAAGAGTTTAGCAAAGGGGGCGGGGAAATGAAGGTAATATCAGAAAGACGGGTAGGGTGCAGAGAAAAGAGTTGGTAGTGGAGCTATTAATAGAAAAGACATATATAGAATATAGAATGAAAGAGTTCAGCTACAACTGAGAAAACATGTAAATCACAGAGGGACACTGAGGTAAGAAGAGAGGAGGGAGCTAGACCAGGGGGGAGAGAAAAAGAGATAAACACTACAGAATAAAGTATTATCAGGACAGACTGATGTCAGAGGCAGGAAAAAGAGAGGGGGAGATAAGAGAAAAGGAGAAAACAATTACCATACAAGGTGAATACAGGGAGGGAGAACCAAAGAGTTCCAGAGAGGTTCGGAGTCAATCAGTGAAAGGAGGTTTTCAGAGGGGTAAGTTAGAAGGGAGAAAGACCTGGGTGTGTACGGAGAGAGTAAAGTATGAGAAACTAGAGAGAATAAGACTAGCAACTATATTTATAATACATTCGATCATTAGTGAAGTAAAAGTGGACCAGTTATAAGGTAGAATAGATAACCGTTCAAAGTTATATACAGAAGAGTAAAAAATATGACTTTTTGTAGTTTTTACTTATTAGTAAACATAGAATACAGGTGTTACTGTAGACAAAATGAAGGAATTAGTGTGTGGTAGGGCTGTTAATCTGAAAGAGGGAAAGATAAGTCTTGTAAAGATGGTGTTATGATATAAAATACAAGAAGTCTGGAGTGAGGTGGTCAGTGTGTGAGTTTGGAAGATTAGATCAAGAATGGTGGAGGCAGTGATCATAGCATTACCGGGCATTAGAGATCAATAGTAAACCCTATGATGTCATCACTAGTCAATATTTATATGCTCCCCTGAAGGAAAGCAGACAGGAAGGAGCAGATTGTGTGTATATCAGGGAAGAGTATGTTAGCCCAGTGGGGAGCAACAATGGCTGGACTGGGAATCAGTAAGACATAACTAGATTAGTCTTGAACGGATGTGGATGAGAAGTTTGCTGGAGAAAGGTAGGCAGAGAAGTCCACATTTTGGCATGTAGTTTGCATACAGTAAGATCCTATGGGAATTATAAGGTGTTATGGTGGTGATGATTTTATTGGAGGAGTATTGGGTTCCAATGGAAGTGTACCATTGTACCACAGAATAAATGCAGGGACATTTGTTAGAGTGATGGAGGAGTTTAGGTGCAATTTTTGGCTGCCAAAACTTTAGAACATTACAAAATTTGATCCAATTTAACTCTAAGGGCAGAGCATGTGATGGAAACATCTGCATACTGATAGTGTAAGGGAAGAGCATGTGATGGTGGAATCACCTGTGTACTGAAAGTGCAATGGCAGAATGTTAGGAAAATGTATAACTGCAATGCAATATGTAGGCTTAGTGTATTGAAATATATAATTGCAATATGCAGGTTTAGTGCATTAAGGGTTAAAAGGAGTTAATACATTTATTCTGCTTATTCTGTGAAAATATGCAGCTGCTAGAAGCTCTGAAAAAAGAACAATGGATGTATGTAAATCCACCATGGTCAGCAGAATGTGTATTGAGGCCAGGACTGTACCTTGAATGTATCATATCAGAACTAGAGAAAGAATTGAGAAACTAAGGGAAGCTGAAACAAGCCCAAGGCCAGGTTGTTTTTCTCAAATATGTTTTTGCAAGACAGCATTTATCTGACCATGTCAGCAGCAAATCTAATAATAGCATCTTTCTGTGAACTTGCAAAAAACTGTATAAAAACTGTAGGCTGAACTATGGAAAATCATACAAACCTTGTACCTACATGCTTTGTCTCCTTGCTGCAAGTAATAAAGGGTGCCTTGCTTGAACCTAACGTGCATTGATCTGTGTTTTCTTTTACACAGAGCATATGATGGTGGAATCACCTTTATACTGATATACAAGGGCAGAGCATGTGATGGTGGAATCACCTGTGTACTAATAGTGCAAATGCAGAGCATGTGATGGTGGAATCACCTGTGTACTGAGAGTGCAAGGGCAGGGTATGTGATGGTGGCATCATCTGCATACTGATAGTGTAAGGGCAGAGCATATGATGGTGGAATCACCTGCGTACTGATAGTGCAAGGGCAGAATATGTGATGGCGGAATCACCTGCATATTGATAGTGGAAGGGCAGAGCATGTGATAGTGGAATCACCTGCGTACTGATAGTGCAAGGGCAGAGCATGTGATGGTGGAATCACCTGTGTATTGATATTGTAACCAGTGGGGTTTGTTTTTAGTGTTTGGTTAGGATTTACTTCTGGTAGGTATGGCAGCCTATATGCAGCCATTTACATTTGTATAGAGACTCTTATTCATAATTATGCATTGGTAGCACTGGTTTTTGGATTTGGGGAGCCTTGAATTTTGACAAAGTATTACTTAATTAGAATAGTTCATAACTTACTGGTTTAGCTGGGTTTTTCAGGTTGTGTTTTACTTCAAAGGAAAAAGCTGTGTGATCGAACCTCACTAGGGAGGATGTGGTATGGGGAGTGGAGGTGCAACACTCTCCTATGTTGGTGAGTACCAGATCCAGTATTTCTGATCCTCTGGTTGGAGTGTGCACTATGTATTCCAGGGTGTTTGTGTTAAAGTCCAGGTGTCATTATGTCTGTGAGTTTGAGGCAGTGTATGTTTCCCAGTCTATAGAGAGGTAGTTAAAGTCACCCATGAATAGGGCATTTTGTTGGATGGTGAGAACCTCTAGTAGGTTTAGGTAAGAATCATGAGACTCTAGGGGAATAGAATTGATCTGTAGCTAGTGATATGGTGAGGGACCTTATCTGTGGTGACTTGCACATGGATGAGCTCCATGGCACATCCTGTTTAATGAACCTGGAGGTATGTTTGTTAATGTAGATGGAGACACCTCCACCTTTGTCTCGAAACACCTCCATCTTTGTCTTGAGACACCTCCACCGAGACACCTCCACCAAGACACCTCGGTCTCGAGACACCTTGGTCTCGAGACACCTCCACCGAGACACCTTGGTCTCGAGACAACTCCACTGAGACACCTCCACTGAGACACCTTGGTCTCGAGACACCTCCACCGAGACGCCTTGGTCTCGAGACACCTTAGTCTTAAGATGCCTTGGTCTCAAGACGCCTCCGCCAAGACGCCTAGGTCTCGAGACACCTCCGCCGAGACACCTTGGTCTCGAGGCACCTCTGCCAAGATGCCTTGGTCTCGAGGCGCCTCCGCCGAGGCGCCTTAGTCTCGAGGTGCCTCCGCCGAGGCGTCCCATCTCGAGGCACCTCTGCCGAGGTGCCTTGGTCTCGAGGCGCCTCCACCAAGGTGCCCCCGTCTCGTGGCGCCTCCGCTGAGGCGCCCCATCTCAAAGCACCTCAGCCGAGGTGCCCCCGTCTCGAGGCGCCTCCACCGAGGCACCCCCATCTCGAGGCGTCTCCGCCGAGGCGCCCCCATCTCGAGGCACCTCCACTGAGGTGCTTCCGTCTCGAGGCAACCCCATCTCGAGGCGTCCCCCATCTCGAGGTGCCCCCATCTCGAGGCACCTCTGTCGAGGCGCCCCATCTCAAAGCGCCTCCGCCGAGGTGCCCCCGTCTCCAGGCACATCCGCCGAGGCACCCCCGTCTCCAGGTGCCTCTGCCGAGGCGCCCTGTCTCCAGGCACCCCCGCTGAGGTGCCCCATCTCCAGGTGCCCCCGCCTCGAGGTGCCCCTGTCTCGAGGCGCCCCCCACCGAGGCACCGGCACTGTACTCTTGCACTGCTTGAATATGTTCTATGTCTTTAAACCAAGTCTCAGTTATGGCACCAATGTCAAATTCTCCAGACTGAGGAGGTCTTGAAAAGTGTTTTTTTTTGTTTAAGCTCCTAGCATAACGCAGTAACACCTTAAAGCCGCCTGTAGATTTCTTCACTGTGTTGGTAGTTTTCTTTTTGGCATTACCTAAAAAGGCTCTAAGGAGAGGATACATTTTTAGTCAATATCCAAAAATCTGAGAGGTGAGGGGCAGCTTATCCTTGGCAAAGCAATGTGATCTGCTGACCATGTCCTTCCTTGCTGACAGAAACTGGATCCCCCTTGAGTGACACCTGAAATGAAGCCAATCAGTCATTTTATGTTCATACAGTGTCATTATCTTTGGTGAAAGTAGAAAGCTGCTCACTGCAAGCCTCGTACCTATCTGTGACACATATTATTTATTATTTATCTTTTTTACATTTGTTGACCAGGCTAGTCTAGCTGGATATATGTCCATTTTCAGTAGATGCCCAGGGAGAAAAGCTCCAAGCATAGGCAGTAACAAAAATATACAATATACATATACATATAGTTTGTACATAAGATAAACATGTACAGAGTCTGTTGGAGGGTTTAAGCTAATATAGAGAAGAAAAACATTTGAGAGAAAAAAAACATATAAAGGGTTTTTCTGAGTATTAAGAAGGCACTCATTAGATCCTAGGTTGAGGTTAGCTAACTTTTTAATACAGGTAGGCAACATAGAACAGTACAGTAGAGAAGTATTACAAGATATCCATAATGTCTCTTCATATTGTTCATGGAGGTATGCCTCAGGTCATTTACATCCAGAAGGACTATGATAATCATATTGGTACCTGGGGTGCAGTGACCTGAGTGCATGATACTCAGGTCATTTACATCCACAAGGACTATGATAGAATCATATTGGTACCTGGGGTGCAGTGACCTGAGTGCATGATACTCAGGTCATTTACATCCACAAGGGCTATGATAGAATCATATTGGTACCTGGGGTGCAGTGACCTGAGTGTGTGATACTCAGGTCATTTACATCCACAAGGACTATAATAGAATCATATTGGTACCTGGGGTGCAGTGACTTGAGTGTGTGATATTGCAGATCCTGTCTAACTGCTATCTTCTCCTTGTCAAATCTGGTGGGGCATCTGTGTGCTGCACAGTGGAGTCCCCAATGACAACTGCATTAGCTACACTATATACTTCCCTTATGGGCTTTGCCCTTTGGGTATCATTGGGTGTAGGCTTAGGTGAAATTTTTGGTGTTGCTTTTGGTGTGAGCTTTAGTGATTATTGAGGAAAAGTGTTTCCATTAGGTGGGTTTGGGATTTGGGAAGGTTTCTTATAAGCTCCTCAGCATAAGACAGTGTGCGTGTGTGGTGAACAGCGGGTGTGAGTGGAGTATTCCAAATGACCTCATTTGTATGAAAGATTTTTGCCATCAAGGAAACTGTGTATTTACAACTGTAATATACTATGTTATTTTCATTAATGATTAACTGGTTATCTGAGAACATGAGGCAATTGCTACATTGCTTTAGCATGCACATATCTACCAAGCTGGCCACAGATACATTTGGGAATTGCATATCCATGTTGTCTGGTGCTGTAATAGAGTGGGCTGTTTAGGATTAATGCTTGGGTTTTAACCGGGGTCTCCTAGTGCAATTTCTGGAGTTAAGGGCAAGATGTTGTATAGTGCTAAGATATGGCAGTGCTATTCGATATGCAAACTAGTTTCTGACTTTAAGGGGAAGATGTCATATAGTGTTAGGATATGGTATTCAGTGCACAACCTAGCTGCTCTAACCTAAATTCCATGCAATGCCACGCTGTTTAACAGGCTTTGGACCTAATCCTAACTTTATAGGGGAATTTTACTGTCTAGGCATTTGCTACTATACAGGTTACTGCTAACCACTGCTGCTTGGTGGGCAGGTCTGCTCAAACTTACCTGAGTTATAGCAGAGAAAAAAGATTGAAAACTGACAACTATACCCTCTAGCCAATAAACACCCACACTTTGAGCTCACTAGAGAGAGACCAGGAGTAGTTTAAAGGTAGGTCACTGATAAACTGGTTGAAGAGTAGTAACTATGAATGGATCCCTGGGGGACTCCTACCAGGATAGGGGGGAAGGCAGATGAAGTATGGTGTAATTTCATGCATTGGGTTGTGTTTAAATAGGCAGTGAACCACTGAGTGGGTTTAGTTGGGAGGCCAGTTACAGAGATTCTATTCAAAAGTCTGGAATAAGATACTAGATCAAAACATTTTGGCTAGGTCAAGGAAGAGAGCAGAGATGAGAAGCATCATTCCTGAGTTTGTAAATGGTGTTAAGGAAGTGTAATAGAGCAGTGTCTGAGGTAAAGGGAGATATGGAAGCCATGTTGGTATGGTGAGAGAAGATTATGGTTCAGAAGGACGTTTAGAAATTAAGAATGGATTATTTTTCCATTATTTTTGAAAGAAGGTGTAATATGGCGACTGGTCTGAAGTTATAGATATTAGCTGAGGTGCAGTCCTTGTGCAACAGCAGAATATACGACTGTTTCTAAATATTGGAGAGAAGATTCCAGGATAGACCTGTTAAACAGATGTGAGAAAGGGTAGGGTAGGCTATCATATGGTTGTTACTAGGGAAAGTGGCCAAGACTGGGTTGTGTTGACAGTATGTTTAGAGAGAGAAAATTGCCTGTGTTAATAAAGTGAGAGATAAAGGCATAGGTGACACTGAAGTCTGCTTCAGTAGACATAGGACTGGATTGTAAATGTGTGCCAGGTTTGAAAAGCTAGTAAATGTTTGGCAGGACTGGTCATTTTTCTTGCAGCATTAACTTGCTCTTTTGTTTCATCATGGAGAGGGTGGTAGGTTTAATAGCTAGTCTGTGTTTTATTTCACTATGTGGCAATGCTTTATCCCTTTGTCTCATTAACTGCTTGGTGGCAAGGGTGAGCCATGGGACATGGTATGATTTGACTCTTCCTTCTGATTGGGGCATAGTGGTTAACATTTTTTTAAAATGTTTATTAAAGTCAAGGATTGTATTCTTTGTGTGTGGGGGTGGGTGGGGGTTCTTTAGGTTATTCCAATTATTTGCTTTGAATTAGATTCTTGCAAAGTTAAAATGGTGGGTTATGTCTGCGTGGGAAGGGTTTAAGCAGTTTAAGTCAGGTAGTGACTACTTAGGCTGCCAGGTAATACTTCGGACTGGGTTACCTTAGATCAGGTAGTGACCACTTAGGGTATCAGGTAGTACTTCAGAATGAGTTACTTTAGGCCAGATAATGACCACTTAGGGTATCAGGTAGTACTTCAAACTGATTTACCTTAGACCGGGTAGTGACCACTTAAGGTATCAGGTAATACTTCAGAATGAGTTACGTTTTCAGGACCAAGTAGTGACCACTTAGGGTATTAGGTAGTACTTCAGAATTAGTTACATTAGGCCAGGTAGTGACGACTTGGGGTATCAGGTAATACTTCAGACTGAGTTACGTTTTCAGGACCAGGTAGTGACCACTTAGGGTATTAGGTAGTACTTCAGAATTAGTTACATTAGGCCAGGTAGTGACCACTTGGGGTATCAGGTAATACTTCAGACTGAGTTACGTTTTTAGGACCAGGTAGTGACCACTTGGGGTATCAGGTAATACTTCAGACTGGGTTACCTTAGACCAGGTAGTGACCACTTGGGGTATCAGGTAATACTTCAGAATTAGTTACATTAGGCCAGGTAGTGACCACTTGGGTATCGGGTAATACTTCAGACCGAGTTATGTTTTCAGGACCAGGTAGTGACCACTTAGGGTATCAGGTAGTACTTCAGAATGAGTTACATTAGGCCAGGTAGTGACCACTTAGGGTATTAGGTAATACTTCAGACTGAGTTACATTTTTAGGACCAGGTAGTGTCCACTTAGGGTATTAAGTAGTACTTCAGAATTAGTTACATTAGGCCAGGTAGTGACCACTTGGGGTATCAGGTAATACTTCAAACTGAGTTACGTTTTCAGGATCAGTACTAATAATCCAGTCAAGAATGGCAAAAGTGCCAGATGCATTGTTGCATCTACATGGGGAGTGGAGGAGTTGAGAGAAGTTAGAGGTTAATAACTGCATACAGATAGGTCTGAAAAGATGGTGATCAATCTATGTTTACATCTCCTGGTATGAATGCTTCATAGGGTAAGCTTTTTGGATGCCTAGGAGAGCACGTAGGGGTGATACTAAGCTTTCAGAAGGGATTGAGTTTGCGTAGCATGAGAGATGAATTCTAGTATAGAGTACAGTAATACCTGCTGCTCTTTTAGATGGGTTGTCAGTATGGCAATGCCTCCTGCTCTGTTAGATGGGTGGTCTTAGTACGGCAGTGCCTCCTGATCTGTTAGATGGGTGGTCTCAGTACAGTAATGCTTCCTGCTCTGTTAGATGGGTGGTCTTAGTATGACAATGCCTCCTGCTCTGTTAGATGGGTGGTCTTAGTATGACAATGCCTCCTGCTCTGTTAGATGGGTGGTCTTAGTACAGCAATGCCTCCTGCTCTATTACATGGGTGGTCTTAGTACAGCAATGCCTCCTGCTCTGTTACATGGGTGGTCTTAGTACAGCAATGCCTCCTGCTCTGTTACATGGGTGGTCTTAACGGCAATGCTTCCTGCTCTGTTAGATAGGTGGTCTTAGTATGACAATGTCTCCTCCTCTGTTAGATGGGTGGTCTTAGTACAGCAATGCCTCATGCTCTGTTAGATGGGTGGTCTTAGAACGGCAATGCTTCCTGCTCTGTTAGATGGCGGGGTCTCAGTAGAGCATTGCCGCCTGCTCTGTTAGATGGGTGGTCTCAGTACAGCAATGCCTCCTGCTCTTAGATTACAGTAATAGTTGCTGCTGTATTAAATGGGTGGTCTTAGTACGGCAATGCCTCCTGTTCTGTCAGATGGATGGCCTTACTACAGCAATGCCTTCTGCTCTGTTACATGGGTGGTCTTAGAACGTCAGTGCTTCCTGCTCTGTTAGATGGGGGGGGGGTTTCAGTACAGCACTGCCTCCTGCTCTGTTAGATGGGGCATTTCAGTACAGCAATTCCTTCTGCTCTGTTAGATGAGTGGTCTCAGTAAGGCAATGCCTCCTGCTCTGTTAGGTGGGTGGTCTTAGAATGACAATGCCTCCTGGTCTGTCAGATGGGTAGTCTTAGTATAGCAATGCCTCCTGCTCTTGTTAGATGGGTGGTCTTAGTATGACAATGCCTCCTGTTCTGTTAGATGGGTGGTCTTAGAATGGCAATGCCTCTTGGTCTGTCAGATGGGTGCTCTTAGTATGACAATGCCTCCTGCTCTGTTAGATGGGTGGTCTTAGTACAGCAATGCCTCCTGCTCTGTTAGATGGGTAGTCTTACTATGGCAATGCCTTCTGCTCTGTTAGATGGGTGGTCTTAGTACGGCAATGCTTCCTGGTCTGTTAGATAGGTGGTCTTAGTACGGCAATGCTTCCTGCTCTGTTAAATGGGTGGTCTTAGTTCGGCAATGCATCCTGCTCTGTTTGATAGGTGGTCTTAGTACGGCAGTGCCTCTTGCTCTGTTAGATGGGTAGTCTTTGTACAGTAATGCCTCCTGCTCTGTTACACGGGTGGTCTTAGCATGGCAATGCCTCCTGCTCTGTTAGATGGGTGGTCTTAGTTCAGATGGGGACTTTAACATCTTTATTTATTCAAGCTATGCAGTAAACAGTACCTTAGTAGACTTTTTGTTCAAAGGTTTGACTTTTGTCGCAAGTAAAAATTTTGATTTGAGGAGGACTATGATTGACTTGAAACTGTACACACTCGTAAGTTGAACCTGAATCTGTTTAATAGAAATAATTGTGAAATTTCCGAATTCAGGGTTCCAAGTATCTTTAATCCACCACTGAATCCAATATTACATTTATTTGTGCATATTTGTGAAATAGATTTAAAGAATATGGATAGTAATAAAAAAAGCAGAACGAGGAATTGTATTAATGTTCACCTGCTGAATGGGAAATGTTAGAAAATGTAAGAAAATGTAAGAGAGTAGAAAGAGGAATTGTATTAATGTTCACCTGCTCAATGGGAAATGTTAGAAAATGTAAGAAAAAGTGGAGTCCGGGTTTCCAAACCTGATAAGGGTGGGGGACTTGTGTTTATGAACATTTTTGATTACAATGAGAGATGCTCAATATGTTAAACACTGACACGTATATTTTGGTTTCCTTGAATGAATTGAACCAAGCGTATAGGAGAATTAACATTTACTTGAATGACTTGTTTATAGAGAATTGTATTGACCTTGATTTATTGAATTATTTCTGTATTCCAGCTTCTTGGATTCCAGTGATTTTTCGGGATCCCAAAAGTTCACAAAGATTTGGTAAATCCCCCTTTCTGGCCAATTGTTAATGGTAGGAATTCCATTACATACCCCCTAGCTAAGTTTGTAGATCATTTTGTAGTGAAGTAATCTTATATTTGCAAAGACTCATGGCCCTTCTTGGAGAACATCAATAGTTTAAACTTCGAACCTGATTTTAACTTTGCTACTGTAGATGTGAAGGACCTTTATACTATAATTCCACAAGATCTAGGAACTGAATGGGTGAGCCTACTTTTAGCTAAGAGGGGTGTTAGTAACACTAATGTTTCCCTTCTACAGGAATTTTGGGATATTATTTTGAGCAATAATTTCTTCGTGTTTGAGGGTAAATATTTGCAGAAAAAGGGTGTAGCCATGGCCTCCCCAGTAGGAGCCAGTTTGGCTAGCTTAGTAATAGCATACTAGGAGAGTAAATTTGTATTTAATAATAATCTCTTTATTCACACATTTTTTACTACACCAGATTTTTGGATGATATTTTTATTATATTTAAGGGTGGAACTGATTTATTTGTTGAATTTATTGAATACTGTAATAGAACAGAATTTCTAACATTCACCCACACATTCAATACAGAGGGGATAGCATTTTTAGACGTGGACTTGTCTAAGGATAGACAGAATAGATGTTATAAGGCAAAGATCTATAGAAAGGAGACATATTCAGACTCCTTTCTGCACTTTACTAGTGCACACCCTCGGTATCGGAAAAAATCTATTGTAAAGGGACAGCTCGTAAGAGCAGCCAGAATGTGCACTACTAATTTTGATTTCATGACTGAATGTGACTTGTTAGTCCAAATATTTTCGAAGAGAGGCTACCCGGCACCCTTACTCGAAGAATTGGTGACTGAAGTTCAAATGAAAAGGAATGTAGGTTATTTAAAAGCTTTCTTGGGGGGTGGACAATGCATGATGGAAAATGGGGGTACAGTGAGTGAACTATCCCTTGACTTTTATAGCCCTTCATAATATTGATGCTGGCAACATTAAACAGGCGTTGATTAACAACTGGAGTGTAATAGCATCAGAGGGGTCTTGGTGAATAAATTAAGTGCTAACCCTAAATTTATTTTTAGAAGAACTCAAAACCTGAAAAGGTTATTAGAATTTTAAAATTCGGGACTGACAAGGCAAGAAGGTATGCTTAAATGTGAGGCCTGTGCCTATTGTAAGCATATGGATGTGGGTTACACATTCACACTGAAAGGGAGAAAGTATACTTGTAAGGGCAAATACAAATTTAATTCCAGTAGAGTGGTGTATTTAGCCCAGTGCCAGTTTTGTCCTAGTTTTTACATAGGGAAGAATGACCGTAAATTAAGAGCGTGTGTATGAACACCTATATAATAGAAAAGGGAGGTTGGAAAGTGCTTTAGCTAAACATGTGATCAATCAGCCAGGCCACTGTTTTTTATTCAGAGTGATAGATCAAGTTGAGTATGATGAAAGGCGAGGTTCACATACCCTAGGACTTGAGCAGAGCGAGTTAATTTGGCAGATTAGAACACATGCTTATAATCAACTAGGATTAAATGATCTGTGTTCTGCGTGCTGAAATTGAAGAGTTTGACTCATTGAATAGTTTATAACTTTATATTTGTGTATTTTTGTTTGTGCATGTTTTAAAAAATGAGGATGCTGAATGTTTTTTCAGAGGGCGGATAGTATTTTAAATGCATTTTAAATGACTTTATATGCATTCAAAAAAATTTTTCTTAGAAAAGTAATGTGGTCACTTTAAAAGTTGAACATTGCTTGGTCATATGACTTTTACCCTTGATCCTTGATCATGTGATTTTGTATTTGGTATTTAAGTGTATCTGATATGGGTGTTCTGTTTGAAGAAGTTGAGTTATTAAACTTGACGAAAGCGCTAACATACAAAAAAGTGTTTCTGTTTTTTTGCCTTTTTTTTGTTTTATTCAAATGCCTCCTGATCTGTTAGATGGGTGGTCTTAGTATGGCAATGGCTCCTGCTCTGTTAGATGGGTGGTCTCAGTACAGCACTGCCTCCAGCTCTGTTAGGTGGAGGGTCTCAGTACAGCAATGCCTCCTGCTCTGTTAGATGGATGGTCATAGTAGGGCAAGGCCTCCTGCTCTGTTAGATGGGTGATCTTAGTACGGCAGTGCATCCCGCTCTGTTAGATGGGTGGTCTTAGTACGGCAGTGCCTCCTGATCTGTTAGATGGGTGGTCTCAGTACAGTAAAGCCTCTTGCTCTGTTAAATGGGTTGTCTCAGTACAGTAATGCCTCCTGCTCTGTTAGATGGGTGGTCTTAGTACGACAGTGCCTCCTGCTCTCTTAGATGGGTGTTCTCAGTACAGTAATGCCTCCTGCTCTGTTAGACAGGTGGTCTTAGTATGGCAATGCCTCCTGCTCTGTTAGATGGGTGATCATAGTACGGCAGTGCCTCCTGCTCTGTTAGATGGGTGGTCTTAGTACGGCAGTGCCTCCTGATCTGTTAGATGGGTGGTCTCAGTACAGTAAAGCCTCTTGCTCTGTTAAATGGGTTGTCTCAGTACAGTAATGCCTCCTGCTCTGTTAGATGGGTGGTCTTAGTACGACAGTGCCTCCTGCTCTCTTAGATGGGTGGTCTCAGTACAGTAATGCCTCCTGCTCTGTTAGACAGGTGGTCTTAGTATGGCAATGCCTCCTGCTCTGTTAGATGGGTGATCATAGTACGGCAGTGCCTCCTGATCTGTTAGATGGAAGGGTTTTAGTAGAGCAATGCCTCCTGCTCTGTTCGATGGATAGTCACTTAGTACGACAATGCCTCCTGCTCTGTTAGATGGGTGGTCTCACTACAGCAATGCCTCTTGCTCTATTACATGGGTGGTCTTGATATAGAACGCTGTTACTGGGAGGAACTATTTCATTTGAAGTAATGGAAGCCTTGTTCCAGTTTCCTTTGATATAAGAACATGATGATTGTGACTTAAATCCATGAGTGTAGAGAAGTGACTTTATTACTCAGAATTTGGAGTAGGTTATGCTAAAAAGAAAAATAGTTGAGAGAGGATCTGTTGGATGGTTTGTGAAGCATGGTGGGTGATGGTTTAGGGGTAGTGACTGTGAAAATGTTGGTCCTGGGTTGGGCTGAATCCCTCCACTTAGTAATATTGTAATATTTATGAGAAGAGAGGAGTTATTCTTAAAGATGATATATAGGTTAGATTTGAATTTTGGATGTAAATGGAGCTAAACAGTTGAGGTTGGAAGGTTTAGAAGATGGAGAAAGCAGGTGTTGTAAAGGTTAGCAGAACTAGAGGAGGATGGTATTTTGAGAATATAGAGGTAGGGGAGAGATCTGCATGATGGTTAAAGGTAAAATGGTCAGGAAAAATGTTCTGCATATATTATCCTAACTAGTTGTAGCACATCTGCCTTCCTCTGCCTTTTCTTCTTTTGCCACACACCTCAATCCCTTGTAATTCCTCCTCTTCATCACTTTTTATCTCTTTCCCTTTTCCTTTCCTCTGCCACTCCTCCTCTTCATCACTTTTTATCTATCTTTCCCTTTTCCTTTCCTCCGTCACTCCTCCTCTTCATCACTTTTTATCCATCTTTCCCTTTTCCTTTCCTCCGTCACTCCTCCTCTTCATCACTTTTTATCTATCTTTCCCTTTTCCTTTCCTCCGTCACTCCTCTTCATCTCTTTTTATCTATCTTTCCCTTTTCTTTCCTCCTTCTTTCTCCTCTTTATTTCTCTCTTCCCTTCTCTACTCTTCATTTAAGCTCCCTGTTTCTCCCCAGCTTCCCCTTTCTCACTCCAACCTTTTTAACATCTTTACTGAATTATCACAAAAGACATAAGCAAACATACATTTATATAAAAGAAAATAAATCATATTAACATGTTCCTAGTTACAAACATTTTACACTATGTTTTTTATAACTTCCAGTTCTTTTATCTCTGTTACAATATTCAGTACTTCAAATGCAGTTGGTTTAGACTTTGATTTTCATTGGCAGCCATCAGAATTAAACTTAGTAAGGCCTTACTATGTCTAGGTAATTCAGATCATGTATTCCAGTTCAGAAAATCAATTCTTTATTTACACAAAATTCCTCACCCAATATTTCTGACAGATTGCTCCATAGTAAATTTTTGAAGTCTACCAACTCATGTGTGTTATGTCATTCATGTGTCATGTCATCACGTTGTTGGCCAGGATGATGCTTCGAAGATTAGTGAGGCCTATGCAACATGTGGCACTATGTCCAGTGTTTGGCGTTTTTTGTCTCTGATTTCAGACTTGTTAATACTCCTATCATACTACATACTTAAAATAGCTT
>NC_056749.1:48858111-48860399 GCF_019279795.1 Protopterus annectens
CGATACTCTCATTTCTCAACAAGAGTGAGCTCAATAAACTTTCTATAGCCTATAACCATATAGCCAGATTTATAATGGGAATGCCTTATCAAACCCACCACTGCCTAAACGTAAAATCACTCGACTGGTTAGAATTGCCCAATATACTCAAACTCAACCAACTTGCTGAGGCATTTAAAATAATGAACCAACCAGACAAAACCCCCTCATTGAGCAAAATACTTACCCCCTACTCCAACCTCACTTGCCTCAGATCATCTAAAAGCCTCCAAGTGCAAACCATTAAATCTAACAACTTGGGAGGTGACGCGCTCTATGCCAATTCCATTGGAAAACTCTGGAACTCCCTCCCAAACAAACTAAGACTCTTGACCTCTCTAAATCAATTCAAAAATCACCTCAAAGAATTCCTTAAGTCCCACTGGCTATGCCCCTGTACAAAACCAGACTAACACCAAATGTCCAACACCTCCTAGCCTCTTCCCATCCTAAAATCACCCTCTTTCCCAGAAGGAAGCACATTGTAACCTTCTTAGATTAACTACAAAAGCCTCCACCTGTTTCTTAATGGAATTAAAGCCAATTTGTTTTTATGTCTTTATGTGAATAATATTTACGCTTGCTTGCACCTGTAGTCAACAGAATGTATAGCCAATTGTTTATATGTCTTTATTTGTATAATACTTACTTTTGCTTGTATATGATATGCACCTTCTTTTTTTCTGACTATACTATGTATAATATCTACTTCTGCTTGTATATGATATGTACCTTCTTTTCATCTGGAGCTTTTCTCCCCGGGCCTCTACTGAAAAAGGACATGTATCCAGCTAGACTAGCCCGGTCAACAAAAGTAAAATAAAATAAAATAAATAAAATAAAAAATATGTGTGTGTATGTATGTGTTTGTGTGTATATATGTGTGTGTGTGTATGTATGCGTGTGTGTGTATATATGTGTGTGTGTGTGTGTGTGTGTGTGTGTGTGTGTGTGTGTGTGTGTGTGTGTGTGTGTGTATGTATATGTGTGTGTATGTGTGTGTATGTATATGTGTGTGTGTGTGTGTGTGTGTGTGTGTGTGTGTGTGTGTGTGTGTGTGTGTGTGTGTGTGTGTGTGTGTATGTGTGTATGTATGTATGTGTGTGTGTGTGTGTGTGTGTGTGTGTGTGTGTGTGTGTGTGTATGTATATGTGTGTATGTATATATGTGTGTGTGTGTATATGTGTGTGTGTGTATATGTGTGTGTGTGCATGTATGTGTGTGTGTGTGTGTGTGTGTGTGTGTGTGTGTGTGTGTGTGTGTGTGTGTGTGTGTGTGTGTGTGTGTGTGTGTGTGCATGTATGTGTGTGTGTGTATGTATATGTGTGTGTGTATGTCTGATGTCATAGCATATCCCGTATCAATCTTAATCAACAGAACCATAACTGAAGCTACCATTCCCTCCATATGGAAAATCTCTTATATCATCCCTCTCCACAAAGGCGGGACCTCCACGGACACATCTAACTACAGACCCATAGCAATTCTGTCTCCACTAGCCAAAATTGTGGAACGATGTGTTCACAAACAACTCATAAACCAACTTACCCTTAACAGCCTCTTGTCTAATACCCAGCATGGTTTTCGTCCCCATCATAGCACAACCACTGCTCTTCTCTCCTTTGTTGACTCAGTCAACAACAACCGCAACAATAAATTAATATCCTCTGCTCTCTTTCTTGACCTATCGAAAGCCTTCGATATGGTCAATCACCAGCAGCTGCTCCATACCCTGGAAACCCTACAGCTTAACAATTCAACCATAAGTTGGTTTAAAGCTTACCTCTCTGGAAGAAAACAAGCTGTTCAGTGGCAAAGCAGGCTATCGGACTTACTCCCCAATAATATAGGTATTCCCCAGGGCTCTATACTTGGTCCCCTTCTCTTCTCGGTCTTTATTAATGATCTTCACTCAGTCATACCCAAAGCCACCTGCATTCAATATGCAGACAACTCCACCCTGATCTGCTCTGACGTCTCTCTCACCAAACTCCAAGCCACAACCCAGAAATGTTTTACTATAGTAGAAAAATGGTTCTCCGAATTAAAACTCTTACTTAATCCTACTAAAACCAAGTTACTATTATTTTTCCCCACTGTAACTACCTCCCAAGGAAAAGAACCGCTAAATGTCAACAACCCAACCTTCCAAGTGTCTTCTACCAATGGTACCATTATTGAACCGGACTCCAACACCAAACTACTAGGTGTGACCATTGACCACAAACTAAAATTTGATACCTGTTAGT